>NC_132902.1:6487418-6787418 GCF_030463535.1 Salminus brasiliensis | reverse complement strand
CATGCATCACACCGTCCCTGCGAGTGTTCACCCGTCCATGTCTAGCTTAGCCAGCATGACAGTGGGACAATGACAGCAAAGACACATCACTGTGTAAGATATTGAAAAAATGGAAAATGTTCAATGTGGTGTGGAAACAATCTAGGCTAGGAGTCCCAAGGTAGTTTTACCAGTTTATTGGATGAAACAAATCAAATTGTTGTGACGGATTAGGCCAGACACAGAGGGATGAACACTTGCAGAGATTGGTCCAATGCAAGTAATTTATTAAACAAAACAAGACAAACAAAATGGGGGAAAGTGAGATAAAAAAGGCAGCAACTACAGGGCATAAACGTGAACACAGTGATCAACAAAACAAGAACATGGCAAACAAGAGGGGGTTGAGAGTGGGGGTTAAGCTGGGGAATCAGTTACTTGGCAAGAGTGGCTAGGCCGACCCAACCTGGAACTGCTGCGCAGCAGAGGGTCGCTAGCTGGAGCGAGAGTCGTGGGTATAACTTAGCAAATAGCAAGCAAACCTCCGGGTGGCTTGCTTGTAAACAAGGCATTAACTAAACAAAGACATAAAGACATGATAACCCTGAATCAAAACTCATGACCATGAACAAAACACTAAACTGATACATACATGAATACAAACAAACAAGAACCGAGTCCATTAATCAAAACCAGAACGGCAACAACAAAAGTCCTCGTGTGAGCATGTGGGCGGCAGCTTGGAATCGCCCTGGGGAGGGCACGATACTGAGGGGCTGACACAAATTTAGGATAGTGATGAAAAAATATAAATCAAGCCAAAAAATCTGGCTAAATATAAGAAGGTTTAAACAAAGTAAAAGAAAATAAAGGAAATTAAAGATGAATTAAAGTGCCTTTCACCCCTGTAATAACTGAGGGTCTTCCCAGCTTCGCTCTTTGCCAGACATGTAAAAGTACAAGTAGAAATACTCTATACTCTACTAAATATACTACTTAAGTACTGAAAGCAAATGTACAAGTATTGTGTTATGCAGTTATTACAGAAAGCAGTCAAAGGTTTGAATATCATTTTTTAATATTATTTCTAATGATTAGACTTAAGGACTGTCCCAATTTCTTTGGCTGTAGTACAAGGACTTGAATGTACAAGACAGAGTACATGTACATGCATCTTTAATGAACTCTCTAAACAAACTTGCCCAAAAAAATTATCCATAAATGCATGCTCAAAACCATGGGAATCAAGGGGTCTGTGCATAATCGAGCATTACAGTAGTCCTGTTTTCCATGTCTGGCCACCAATAAGCAGTTTTTAGTTATTGCACAGGTCTTTTTACACCCCAGATGCTCCCTCATTTTGTATGTGAGATACAATGTGCGGGCCTCTGGGGACAACATAAAGTTGTGAAGCATATGCCACAGGTCTCAGTACCTTGTTTCAGTCCTGTAACAGACAGTAGAGAGCAGTATCCAAGGCAGCTGCTTCCAGAATGAACAGAGGCCCCGTGTGCACAATACTGTTTTTCCCTGCTGGTTTTGCCTTCAGCAGTACAGAGGGTTAGCCAAACCACTGAAATTTTGAAAGTCTCTACAGAAACCATGAAAGATCTCAGTGAAGTGATAGACTGTGAAAGAGGTAAGTTTTTTGCCATCTCCACCTTGTGAGGGCCTGGGATGCGTCACCCCTATGAGATGATATTGCCCAAGAAGGTCATCTCTCTTTGTTTCAGTAGCAGGGGTTCAGCTTCAGCCCCCCCCCCCCCCCCCCTCAGGCAGTAACCTTAACAGCTCATTTACCAGCAAAAGATGTACCTGCTCAGTTTGTAATTGAATAAAAATATTAGCAACAAAGAAAAGCAATGTTTTGCGTCTGAAAAACGATTTTAGAACTTTGCACAGGCAGCGATCCTAGCAGTGTTTCACCCATGTGAGTTTGGGGGTCAAGTGATGAAAGGATATCTGGTAAACTAGCAACTCAAGGACTACAGGCCAGTGGCACCGACGTCACACATTATGAGGACCATGGAGAGGCTAGTCCTGGATCAGCTCTGACCCAAGGTCCAGACACTTCTGGACCTCCTCCAGTTTGCCCTGTCTGGGAATTAAGGATGCCATAATCTACCTAATTAATTAAGTCTACGCTCTCCTGGATAAGCCAGTCAACACTGTGGGGGTCATGTTTTTTGACTTCTCCAGTGCATTTAACACTATTCGGCCTGCTCTTCTGGGTGAATTTTAGTACTAATACATTTTCCTCAGAAGTTTATTACATTTACATTTACAGCATTTAGCAGACGCTCTTATCCCAAGAAAGACCTTAGAATACCTAGTTAGAATAGACTAATAGTTCAAAGATACCTCTAAGTTTTAGACATTACTAAGCACAAGTCAATAAGGTGACCATGGTACTCTGCTATTCGCCCAGGTACTCTCGGAAGAGGTGGGCTTCAGTCTGCGTTTGAAGACAGCGAGTGATTCTGCCGTTCGGACACGACGGTGCCAGGACAGAAAAAAGCCTGGATGCTTGTCTTCCGTGGATTTTGAGGGATGGCAGGTCGAGCCGAGCCGTACTTGAAGCTCGAAGGGCTCTTGGTACGGATCGGCTTTTGACCATTGCCATCAAGTATGGAGGGGCTGATCCATTCTTGGCTTTGTAGGCCAGCGTCAAGGTTTTGAATCTGATGCGGGCAGCTACAGGAAGCCAGTGAAGGGAACGCAGCAGTGGAGTGACATGGCTGAATTTATGAACGTTGAAGACAACCCGTGCCGCTGCATTTTGGATGAGTTGCAGGGGCCTGATGGTGCGCAGAGGGAGACCAGCCAGAATAGAGTTGCAGTAATCAAGTCTGGAAGTGACAAGAGACTGAACAAGCACCTGGGTGGCCTCTCTAGAGAGGAAGGGTCAAATTCTCTGGATGTTGTACAGGAGAAATCTGCATGACTTGTTCGCTTGATTCGCTTCCATGTACTTATAGCGACTTAAAGCCATCGCATCTTCATAACACAGAGCGATTTTACTCTCTAACCGTTTAAGGAAGATGCACGGGTCATCTTTCTCTGGATTGTATTTACCCAAATTATTCACAAATGCATCAGCTTCTTTTTTCAGCCTCTTTTAGAAAGTTTTCCAACTCACCGTCCTCATCAGAGCTATTCTCTATTCCATCAAGCATTAAGTGGTAAAGAGCTTCATAGGCTACAGCACACTCGTTAACTTGGGTAGTTAATCTAGTCATTTTAGTTATTTTTACATGGGTGTTTAGCTGTCAGATCCGTAAGTGTTGCATCCCGGAAAGTAAGTTCACGCTGAAGATCATCAATTTTATCTATCAACTTGACACAACATGTGCATTGCATGAGACAAGCAAGACTCTGTCACACAGTACAATCTATACACTGCAGATGAGATGCTTATGGACATGACCTTTGTATTTTTGTTCGGACAAAAGTTCTACAAGCCGAGTTGTGCAATCATCATTCTCACTTAAATCATTATATGGAGCGACAGAAACACCATCAGATCTGTACAACTGTATACACGTCTATCATGTGTTGCCAGGGTGTCTTTAGATTTCTTTAAGGCCTATGTAATTACATATGCACAGTTATGTCTCAGTGCCAGATTTGTAAAATATATTCTAGCCGCTGCCCACAGGCCCAAATAAGGAGTTCTCCGTCACTTCCACCCGTGCGCGGCTTGTGGCCACCTTTAGTGTCCCCTTGCTACGTTCTCCCAGTGAGCAAGTCAAAGGTGACAGTGGCAAGGAGAAATTCCCTCAGAGCTGTGAGGAACCAATACTCACAAGGTGGGCCCATTCTCCCCTGGTCTGAACTATTTTTAAATTAAGTTTACATTTATGGCATTTTGCAGACGCCCTTATCCAGAGCGACTTACAAGTGCTTTGATGTCCATTATGGGAATAAAATATAGCCAGAACAAACTACCCTTAAACTCAGACACTGCCAGAAACAAAAGCGAGTGCCTAGAGAGACAGATACACGCATTATGCCCATTGAAAAAAAAAAAAAAAAAAAAACGCATCATAAGTGCAACACTCTGTTTAATAAATATCTTAGTGCTTGTTTAAGTGCAAAAACAAATTGAGTCTTCAGTCTGCGTTTGAAGACCATGAGGGACAGTCAGTGGAAGTTCATTCCACCACTTGGGTGTCAGGACAGAGAAGAGTTTTGATGCATGTCTACCATGATGACGGGATGACGGGTCAAGATGGGCTATACTTGAAGCTTGAAGGGCTCGAGGTACAGACAGAGTTCTGTATTATTGAGAATAGTCACGGAACCACCAAGACTGTTAAACTGCTCAGATGTGCAACATATTCTTAATCATAATATAATAATCATGGTGTAGTATAACTTAATATAAGTGGTCAGACTAGTGGGTGGCAGCTGTTCAGACGCAGGTAAAGGGGACCCCAGCGGTCAGTTTTCCAGCAGGTCGGGCTGGATGGGTGGGCGACCATTTACTCAGAGAAGGTAAAGAAACAGTTAGTTCTGAATGGATTTATGGAAAGCAGAGAATGTTGAGCAATATCAGTTTATGGAGAGCATGTTAAGCAGTATCAGAGTGTGGTCGACTGGTCAACTTCGGCAGGTCTGACTGTAACAGCCTAATTAAAAGGAAAGAGCCAGAAGGTGACAGACATGGGAGCACCCTGAAACACTGCCGTCCATCTGCTCCACTGTCCACAAACCTAAGTGATAAAGTGCAAGCAGCGGGATGACAGCTCCAGCATCTCAGTATACTACAATTCCCTACAAGTGTCCCTGAACCATTGAATCTGCAACCTTTATCTAAGAGGAGACATTAATTACCAAAAGCTAAACTAGACAGATGAGTTTTCAGCTTAGACTTAAAGATTGAGACTGTGTCCTGAACATAATCTGGAAGGCTATTCCAGAGTTGGGGCTTTGGAAGAAAAGGCTCTTTCCTCGACTTCCTGAGTTTTGGGAACTACTAAGAAATCAGAACCCTGTAATCTAAGTAATTTTGATGGTTCATAACATGTAATAAGATCTCGCAGGTACTCAGAAGCGAGGTCATGTAGGGATTTGTATGTTAATAAAAGAATTTTATAGTCAGTACAGAATTTAACTGGAAGTCAATGCAGCGGAACAACTTACTTTGTTACTGCAGAGCTTAATTATAGTAATAATAGCTTACCAGAAACATCACTTTTGTTGTGGGACTGCGCTAAAGCATACCTCAGAGGTTGTATAATTTAATTTACATCTGCTAAGAAAAGGAATGGAAAGGAAAGGAAAAACAACATAAACTAACCACCTCATCTACTCTTCTTAAAGCTCTTAATGCTACTCGCAGAGAACTTAACAGTTTGCTAACAGAGAGAATTGGAGGAAATTTGAGACTCAATAACCAGAGATATCATGAATATGTTAATAAAGCAGGTAGACTAATTGTATTAGATTGAAAAAAAACAGCAGTCATCTAACATAGTACAGAGAATAAAAGAAATCCAAAAAAAACAACATTCCACACTTAACCAGATGAGGTTGCAGAGTCCTTTGCAGATTTCCACAAAGCCTATATAAAAACTAAGAAGTAAACTAAGAACTAAAAACTAAACTAAGAACTAAAAACAAAAAAAAAGATACGTGCTCTGAAGATGCACAGCTTAAAGCATTCTTAAAAGACTGGAAGATACTATAGAGATAATATCAGGCAATTACGTAATATAATGTATTTATTTATTATTATATTATTATTATTATTAATAATTATTATATTATTGCTAATATTATTTCAAACACTAAAACAGTTTAAATTTGGCCCTCATTTCATAAACTGGATACAAAAACTGTATTCAGATCCACAGGCCGCTGTCAAGGTTAATGGGTATAGGTCAAAAAGATGCAGACAAGGTTGCTTTCTCTCGCCTCTCCTATTTGCAATTAGTATTGAAACGTTAGCACAGCTCATTAGAGACAATGATAATATAAAAGAAATCTAAATAAATAAAGAACATGAACTGTCTCTCTATGCAGAGATGTCCTGCTGTATTTGACGGAACCAGTAACAACAATTCTCCACTTAAAGAAAATTATTTCTTAGTATGGACATTATTCAGGATACAATGGATATTAGTGATACAGTGCCACAAAGTATAAAACTCCAGAGTGGTTTTAAATGGCCAAAAGATGGTATTAAATATCTTGGTATATATATATATATATATATATATATATATATATATATATATATATATATCCCTAAAGCCACACACAACCTTTATGACATCAATTATAAAAAACTGAAACAGATTGTAGCTTAGCTTTCTGAAGAGATTCTGTGAGACGATGGTGTTGAATGCTGAGCTGGAGTCTATGAACTGCATTCAGGCATAAGTGTCCTTCTTCTCCAGGTGGGAGAGAAATGGAGGGTGATGGCATTGTCTGTGGAGCGGTTGGGACAACATGCAGGGGGTCCAGTGAAGGGGGCAGTTGGGTCTTGATGTTCCTCATGACTTGCCTCTCAAAGCACTTTATGATTATGGGAGTGAGTGCAACGGGACAGTAGTCATTAAGGCAGGAAACTGCAGACTTCTTTGGCACCGGGATGATGGGGATGGTCTTGAGGCCCATTAGGACAGTGGAGATGCTCAGGGAGATGTTGAAGATGTCCGTGAGAACATCCGACAGCTGGTCTGCACATTCCCTGAGCACTCTGGTGGGGATGTTGTCTGATCTTGCAGCTTTCCGTGGGTTGACTCTGCGCAGAGTTGGTCTGTCTGTCTGTCTGGTCTGTCACATCCACTGTAGTCACACACAACACCTGTTCGTCTGGCTTAGGTGTGGTCTTCCTCACCGCTGTCATTTTGTGCCTCAAACTGTGCATAGAAGTCATTTTGGGCATCAGGGAGGGAGGCATCAATGTCACAGGACGGTGGCGTTGTCATGTAGTTGGTGATTGCCTGGATGCCTTGCCACATGTGCCACGTGTCACCTGGGTGACTTAAGTGGCTGTGGATTGATGGCTCGCGACAATTTGACTCTTGCTTTTCTCAGGTCCATCTTGTTGACAGCATATACACCTCAGCAGTCATTGACGGCTTCTGGTTTGGGACGTGAGATGATGATCCTAGAGACAGTTGCATCATTAATGCACTTGCTGATGCAGCCAGTCACTGATGCTGTATATTCCTCCAGGTTAACTGTGTCGCTGATTCTGAACTGGTTTGGAGCGCCTGATGAGAGGCATGTATGCTGGAGTCAGCCACACAGAGGTGATCCGAGAATGCTTGGGGTGTTTGTGTAAACAAGATCCAGCATGCTCGCTCCTTGCGTTTCAAAGTCTACATGCTGATGGAATTTGGGAAGGACTGATTTGAGATTTGCATTGTTAAAATCTCAGACGATAATGAACAGTTGTTCAGGTGTTTGTTTTGCAGCTCGCTGATAGCCCAGTACAGTTTGCAAATTGCCTCCTTAGTGGAGGCTATCAGCATGGTGGAGTTGATGAAGTCTCAAACTAAATAAAAACGTCTATGTGTAGTCAGTGTATGGGGTGCATTTTCCAAGAGACTTTTATTTTGACAATGATGTCAAAGAGATTTTTATTTTGATGCTGATCATTGGCTTTTAATCTCAGTTTAGACAGTTTACTAGCGGAAAATGAGAGGAGAGCCTCATGGTGTTCCATGTATCATAATCCTCCATCTGTTACATTTCGTGCCTTATGGATGCAAATTCATATTTTGTTTGTGTTAGTAACATTAGATGGTATTTCATGCAAATGCCAAGCTTCCTAGTAAAGCTAATCTTGCCCCAAGTCTATATATAACTATACTCCTCCTTGAATGTTGTGCTGTGGTATTACCTGTGGATGTGGCAGATGAACATTGAATTTGACAAAGTCACCTTTTTTACAGACAATAAAATAGTCCTTGGCTACATCAACAATGAAACATGTAGATTCTATGTGTTTGTGAGCAACAGAGTCCAGAGAATTAGAAGAAGCAGCCAGCTGCAAGAGTGGTGTTATATGCCAAGCAATTGGAATCCAGCTGATCTCGCAACAAGAGGTATCCCTGCAGCTTGGCTTAGGGACACCACATGGCTCACGGGCCCTGCATCCTTGACTTATCTAGATGCCACATCTTGCAGCTTGCATTTCACAAGCAAGTGTCATGTATAATAAAAAGTGCCCTGTAATAATCTCTGGATGGCATCATCTTGCAGTTCTGTTTGTGAAACACTGTCACGAGCAATGTCATCATCAGGGGCGGCATTTTACGGAAGGTGCTTTGCGTATGCAGTTTATTGGATTGTGGGGGCGATATGATGCATATGCTCTCTTATCTACAAGTGTGTTACTTGCCGGAAGCTCTGTGGTGAGACTGGAATAAAGAAAATGGCAGAGTGGACAGAGTGAGCATAGAACCTCAATTTACATACATAGGACTTGATGTGTTTGGGTGATCATCAGCTTTGTATCTCAGTTCAGGAAGTATACTAGAGAGCCCCATGGTGTTCCATGTATCGTAACCCTTGTTCATCTGTTACATTTCATGCCTTGCGGATGCACTGCCGCTATGTTAGTTTGTCAACATAAATGTATATTTTATTTGTATATGTAACATTTAGATGGTATTTCATGCACTGTTAATGTCGTTACAGCTCTTAGTGTATCAGGATGTATGTAGTAATCCACCGTCTTAATCCACCGCCAAAAAATCATGTTTATTTAATCAACAGAAGGCATAAAATAGCATGGCAGTGGATAAATGTCTCAAATATCATTATGTAGCAGTTCTCGCATTATAACTCATACCCTGGTGATGTTTTTTTACCCTACTTTTAGTCAAACATTAAGAGAGATGAACTGGCCTTACTTTTGCATGTGATTGGGAGAGGAGCATGGTGATTGGGAGAGGAGTTGTCTATCTGCTGACTTATGCAGGGCGTATAAGGGTGGCAGAATAATCTACATCAACCAAGGAACTCATGAACTCCACCAGTGGAGAGCAGTGCTCAGAGACAATCACAGCGTTGTAACACCATTCCGTGTTGATGTAAACACACACGCCTCCACCGCGGGTCTTCCCTGACTCCCTTCTCCTGTCTGCTCTGAATGCGGTTAGCCCCTCTAGCTGAATGGCACTGTCTGTAAAGTTGTCGTTAAGCTACGACAACTTCTCTGAACTCACTCTGGGTAATTCGCTGGAATCAAATATAGTCCAGTTTATTCTTGAGAGAGCAAACATTTGAGAGGAATAGTGATGGTATAGCCTTTAGCCTTGCATGGATCCCAGCTCTTTTTCTGCGCTTCTGCTTTCTCTCGCACCTCTTGTGATGAGACTTCCTCCTGCATCAGGCAACGATGTGGACTGCAGGTCTGGATCTTGTAGCAGGCTAAGCTTTTGTAGCATCTGCAGAACTCCATCTGGGAGCTTGACTGTAGCAGGGTCTGTAGCAGGCTGGTAAAACATGTGCCTTGGTGTTCCCATGCACTTTTATCCAATTTATTAAAACAATTGTAATTCATGTTTGTTTTTATTAGCTGAAATAATGTGAAATTGTTACGCAGCTCCATTAGGTAATGCTTAGCCTTTATATAAACAAACGCTTAATGATCTTGGAAGTACATCAGCCATTGTGAATGAGGCCAGTAAGTCCTGTCAATGAAGGGCAGCTGATAATAAGTTGAGTTAGTAATTGGTGTGTGTAATTTATTTATTTATTTATTTAAATAAATAAGTATTTTGGGCATTGATTCCCTGTTAATCTGTAATTTGACATACAGGACAAATTTTCTATATATATCTAAGTTCCTGTGGGTGGAAACTCCTGACAGGGCCATCTGTTCAAGTGACTCTATGGGAAGGACTGTGTGTGTGTGTGAGTGTGAGAAGGGATTTTATATTTAGCAGCACCACTGACATCAGCCTGTGCCCTGTCCTCTTTCTCTCTCCTCTTCTTTCTTCCATTTTCCTGTTTGTTCATTTCTTTCTGCTTTTTATTTCTCAGACATGGCTGTATCTCATACATACTATTTCCAAAACAGGGAATTTAGTGATTTTTGGGGTCCAGGCAAAAGACTAGAATAGGCCCCCCTGGATACATGTTTTCAAATTCAGTCTTTCTCATATCTGTAGGAGCTACAGTCTGGTGTAAAACCTGACCCTGCAAGCCAACTTCGATGACTCTTATCAAATACTTCTCATCCAGTACCTTCATTATTTAATCCACAATTGAGAGACATAATTTTTCTGTAAAAAATATGATCATGAATGTCAAAAGAGATACCATCATAAGAAACATTAATATTAAAATAGTTTTGTTAATTTGTAGATTTTATGCTATACATATTTCAAAACAGGCCATTTAACATCAGCAAATACAGTATATCTCGTTTTTTATGTAGTCCATGACTTATTGTTGCCCGTGAGGGCTTCCTGCTTTTCCTTATAAACCAACCCTTGCTCTGAAGACTAGGAACCTGCCCACCCTGTCATTCACCCCCACCCCCCACCCCCATATTCACATGCCTTTTCCCTCTCTAGAATTTTTCAGAGAGAATCAAACTCTGGCTAAGAAAACCACAGGACAATAGGAAGTGGTAAGAAGGACTTAACGAGGGAGAAAGGATTACATTTTTACCGTGTCCACTACAGCACCTGGAAATTATTTTGTGAGGTAAGGCCGTATAGATAAATATAAACACACACACACACACTTGCATGCGCACACACACACTACAGCTAAGAGTTAGCAGAACTCTGAAGCTCTAAACATCAACAATAATGAGTGCATAAGCAAAAACAGACTGTAATAATTATCATGATGCAACTATATTATACATTCTATATTATAAAATCTTAGACACTGACAATGCAAAGCTGTATATTACACTTGGGTCTTATAGCTGTCAATGAGATTGATCTTTCACTGCATGAAATGTGCCAGAGAGTTTTGAGTTGTGGCTAATTAATTCTATAGGCTGAAGTTGTTAATAGTTTTGGCCATTCTGTCATTCTTTTTGTCAAGCTTGTTCAGTTGAGATTTTGATGATAAAGGCTTTGAGGTATCTACAAATTGAGATTTTTTTTTTACATGCAAGACCACACTGAGGTGGGAATATCCAGTTTCATCAGAAGCATCCAGTTTCATCAGAATTAGATTGATTAATTAGAAACACACTTCACAGCCATTGCCATTGCATAGCAGTACATAAGATTTCAATCTCTGTTGTAGCAGTGAACACACAAATTCCCACACTACCCTGCTGACAAGGCTTAGCTTAAGACCAGCTCGGACTAAGCTGGTCTTTGATGGTCAAGGTTGTTGAAAAGCTGGTCATCCAGGCGAAAACACCCTATTCTAGTAAGCTAGCTGCATTTGGTTTTGCGGTTCATGTTGGTCGACCAGCTTCGTGTTGCGTGTCATGGTGGTCAACCAGCCTGGTCAGGGGTCACCCCAACATGTCTAACTTTCTTGAAAGCTTTCAAGGTTTCAAAAGATGATAATGCACATGCATGTGTGCACAAGGTTATACCATCAACATAGTTTATGACTTTACAGTGTTTTCTGGATGTGTTGACACTGCTTTTTCTGAGTGTTTTGTAGTTCTCTGTAAATGTTGCAGTGCTAAATGGGGCCTTTGGCTCAAAATTAGATTGTGAAATTGGGAAATCACACCTTTTAGAGTCACAGAATACTGCCCACAATGCAAGGTTGACTGCATATTTCTGGTTTATGACTATTCTTGGTGCAGCAGTGAAGCACAGGTTCTTAAAAACTTCAGTAGAACTGCCCTGCCTGATCCACTTGTACCAGTGCATCACGCGCTGACATGTGACCACCATGTCAGTGTAGCAGCAGACCATTGTATTTCTGTTTTTTTGTGAGTTAAACCAGACATCCTACCCTGACTCGCTAACACAAGCACCTTTTTTATTTGAAATGCAATGGGTCCTTGCCTAGAACATATATAAAATGGGACCCAACGGACTCCCTTCTTTTGGAAGGCTTATTCCAGAGCACTTTAATTGATGGTCAGCCTTACTTTGTACTATGTGCTTTGTGACAGAGTATTGATGCCTGGGCAATCAACAAGTTCTAAGCCAATAGGGCCAACTTGCTAAAAAGGTCATGTTATGTCTCATAAAGACTACGGGGACCACATGTCGACTGTGGCCAGATACAATTAATTCGTGCCTTATGGCTTCAGTGATCAAACTCTTTTGTGTTTTAAGCAGTTCCATTGTTTTCATTTATTTCTATTAGCCCGATGTGATGCCCAGTTTATGAATGTATAAAACCCTGCAGGTGGTCAGCTTTACCTGCAATAAAGCTGGTGGTCAGCTTTACCTGCAATTACTGGTGCCTAGAGTTTAACTTGAGCAGGGATGTTGCATTCAAATTAAGTCTCGCAAACCAATTATGTTAACCTGGAATATTCCATGTAATGCCCTATTTGTTCTGATAATAATTAATTAAACCAGCAGTAATCCAGTGATAAATAAATAAAATCAATGACTTGACCATTTAGTAATCATACTGCCAATAATAACAACAAAATAATAAACAACAAAATAATACCTGCTCTATAGCGGTTTGTAGGGTCCTGACCATTAAAGAACAGGTAAAAGGAGGCTAACAAAGTATGCAGAGAAACTGTCTAGTCCATCTATAGTAATTCCAAAACTACTGAGTGCTTTTCTATGTAAGGCGAGCTGGTAGAATGGACAGAAGTGTAGTGTAGAAACAAGGAGGTTTATATTGTATTAGCTCCCCAGACAAAAATGAGTCACCTTGCATGTTTAAGATGATAGTAACTTCAGGCTCCTGCAGATGGCATTGCACAAGACCAACCATAAATGGGCGAGCCAAAGACCACAGTGTGAAGGAAGTAGCTGAATTTGCCTGTTTTTTTATTAAAGCATACATTCACATAAGTCTCCCGGCAGTGGCAGAAATCTGCTGGAAATTCTTATACACAATTAATTATAATTGTGGCTAAAGGATAAAACTGACAAAACGCTTGTGGGTTTTGTGGCTTGTGAATAAAAGAGTTCTCTGTGGATTCACAAGTCATTCCAATAATCAACAGATTGTTCTTTTAAAATTGTCGTTTGTCACAGCCCATTTGTGGCATCTTGTGAAAAGATAATAATATTATTATTGTTATTTTTAGTGGTTTAGTCAGTAGCATTTTAGAACTCATATGGGTACACACAATTGTGTTCCTTCTGAACAAAACTAAGCTGGTTTGTGGCCAGCTTCCATTGCGAGTGACCAACATACCACCATTCAGACTACAGCACATGCTGGACCAGTTTGCTTTATAGCAAAGATCTAAATAAAATATTAAAAATTAACAAAAACTCAACAGAGAAACACTACTTCAAACATCTCTAAACATTTTTAAAATATTTTAAATCAACCCTGTTGTGTATACAGCAAGGATCATTTTGTAAAAAGCAGACTATGAAAAAGAAGAGTGAAAAGAGATCCATTTTATTGTTCAGTTTCAGAAATATCAGTAAACATCAGCACAGTAAAATATATAATAACAGTAATAAAGACATTTGTATAAATCATACAATTTTGCATACAATCTTGTCCCAAATTTCTTTTAATTTTAACTATGAAGTTTTGAACTTCTCTATGTACTTTTTTGCTACTTACTAATAGTTACTTATCTAGTGTAAAATGTGAACCTAGAATTAAAACTACCAGTGCTAAGGGGATGTAATATGTAATATCACATACTATACTAAATATTCATGTTATATTTTACCCTGCATACTATCAACACTAACCGAAAAACAAACTAGTGTATATGTTGTGCTATCCTGAAATTATGTAAGTGATATATTTCCATTACCAGCTGAAGACATAGCTAGCTCTTCAGTCACAACCAGGCACAGTATAATGTAAAGGTAATTAAGTTAATGTTTTAAAATAACCAATATTCAGTTAGAACTGACTTATTACCAATAGTCACTCAAACTGAAATCTTTTTACGTTCTGAAATGTTTTCTCCTTACCTTAGCTTAAAACGTCTACTTGAGTCTGCTTAAAGGTCCTCTGTTACATGATCTCAACTATAACACAAAGTATGCTCGGTGTCATTGTTGCCAAATGCAACTTTCAGCAATGATCCAACATAGTAGTGATATCGGAATTTCAATCTCAACCAAAATAATAATTCTGACCAATGATGTGTCAACATCACCTTGCTATCTGGAATTATAGGTAATTGAGCAAATTGTGGAGCATATTTATCTTAACATAAAACAAACTATTATGAAAATGTGTTACCATATTCAAAATAGGCAAGCGCCTAGGTCGACAAATTGCCAGGTGCACAGCCAATGCTACCTGCCCTGCCGCTGAAATCTACTTTCCAACAGTACTGAGCTTATGATACACAGTGTGACTAGATCAGAACTGCCACTGGTAGTCAGGCATACAGTTGCCATAGTATCAGCATAGTGCAGTCAGGATTTTAGGGTGTCCACATAATACATCTCAGCCCAAGTGTTCTGTGTAATGCAAGGCCTAAAAATATCATGAGTTTGTTACCTCTCTGGGCAGGGTGCATGGGTGGCCAGCAGGAGTGGCACACAAATATTTGTACTTTACTAAGTATTATTCAAAAAGAACACTTGTTCTCAGTGAATTTCATTTCCCCCCCAATTTTTTTTACTGTTTAAGTTAAGTTTACTGTTTAAGTTCTGTTAAGTACTGATACATAATACAAAAAATCAGGTTTTTCTCTTATGTATCAGTTGACTGTCCATTAATGTCAATGTGGCATACATTTGCCCACAACTGTACTAACTAGCAATGCTAATTCTGATATTACCCATTAACTTTCTTCCCCTCGCAAGAGTGTTTGTCTTTTGCCTGACTGATTTGTGAAATTGGTTGCTATGCTTCGTCAGGCTTGACCCAGACTGCTAAAGATGATGAACAACAAGTGATAGATTAAGGGGTAATGCTTTGCAATGTGGTGGGTATGATCACAATATGTGCTTGTTGATGTGATATTTATGTAATGGGTGATGTAGACTTTGATCAGATTGTGCTCAGCATTAATATTCCTTTAATACAAAAATCACGTCATGGCTTTTAATCTGTTAACATATTTACTTTTATATACTTGAGCTGAGTATGTTTAAGTGTAAATGTATGCCTGTATAGTTTCTCTGTACTTCTCTACCCCTTATGCACAGAGAAGGGGAAGGGCATCAAGGGCAAGTGTGATCCACATGCCTTTCCTAATGCGGCAGTGAATTTCTGTTTTAGGAAGGATCTAGTTTCCTGGCAGAATGCCACTGAGTAGGCTCTAGGAAAAAGGCTATATTTATATTGATCAGCTAATGTTCCCAGCAGGCAATCAAGTAGCTAACTATGATTTCACCTGCTCCTTCAGAAATATCTCATACAGCTGGATAGGATATAAATATGATACAAGTATGTCATTCCATTTTCTGTGGTGTTGCTAGGTGGTTATGGTGCTGCTGTGGTTGCACCATAAGTGATGGCTAAGTGGTTTCTTTGTTTTTGCTAAGTTGTTTCTAGGTGGTTGGTATTGTGTTGCTAAGCAGTTGATATGGTATCCCAGGTGGTTGCTATGGTGTTGCTTGGTATTTGTGATGGTGTTGCTAAGCTGTTGCTTTTCTTTTCTTAGGTGGTTGCTATGGTGTTGCTAAGTGGATGGTGGTTGCTTGGTGGTCCCTATGATGTTAATTTGTAACTAGGTGATTGCCTATGTATCCCAAGTTAAATTGGTTGCTAAGAGGTGTGTGTGTGTGTGCATGTGTGGAGTGTGTGTACAGTGTATGCAGTGTTTTGAGAGCATGTGGTGTGTAGAGTGTCTATGGTATCTTGATTGTTGTGTTGTGTGTAGTGTACAGTCTACAATAATATCTTAATTGTTGTTTTAATGATGTGTGAGCAGACATTATCGAGTATGTCACTCACAAGCTAGTGTTCTGGCTAGAAATGACTGGAGTTAAAAATGAGAGAACAAATTTGCGCTAGGAGACAAACCACAAGCACCAACACCCGCTCGACCAGGGGCGTAGCTAGCCCTAAATTGAGTCCCAGCACCGCTAAAGATTATGGTAAAAAATGTTTTTTTTCTTGTAATATTAATTTGTCTCTGACAAGCTGGAAATGTTAAAACCATAGAGAGTAAACCAATTATTAAAAAACAAAAAAACAAAAATGGTATGATCCAGCTTCTCTTTCTCTCAGTGCAGCGTTGCACACACACACAGTGTGTCAGTGCTTTATTTGACTGGTGTCCTGTTTCTAGTAAGTTTTGCAAAATTGACTTGAATCTGACTTTTTTTTATTTAGCAGGCTACTACTGTTACTTACTAAAAAGGAGTAAGAGCTATAGCTGCTATGCCATTGGTTGGCCTGTATGTTATTAAAGCCAAGTAGTGCTGCCTGTATTTGTATTAGCTAAATAATGTCACAGAATGATATAAGATATGAAAAGATGATACTATAGCGTAACTCGGTGTGTGCGTGTGGTCAGCTAGTCAGCTATGGATATTTGATTCTTTTTCCAGAAAAAAGAGTCAGGTTCAGGTGAGAGAGTAAGGCCAACATGATTTTAATCATATGCTCAGAATCTGTTGATAATCGTAATAATGTTGATAATTGATTTTCTCTCATTCTCATCTAGTCAACCTAGCCCACAGAAGCTCAATATTCAATGAGAAAAATGTGTTACATTGACATTTGTTTTTCCCTTAGAAAAACAAATGGCAGCAGGATAGAGAGAAAAAGAGCAGGATAGAGAGCAAGAACCAGGTGTGTAAGCTGACAGTTAACATTTTTCAGGAACACACAGTTATAATGCCAAGGCAGTGTTTGTTTTCTACTGCACTGACTACAGTAGAGTCCACAATGATTTGATATCCTGTTTTCAAATGTATATTCTCGCCAACAGTTTATGATACAATAATAAGGAAAGTATACAGAGTAACAGTACTCTGTCTGTATAGTCTATAATTGTAGAATTACAAAGTGCACCTGTATGATAGGTGGAGGTTATAAAATTAGTGTAGATACAAGATCTGTGTATCTGATGAAGTGACCAGTGAGTGTATGTGTGTAGTTTATCCTTTGTTATATTTTACTTTTTATATGTCTTAATACATTTGTAAACTAAGCTTTGTGAATTAAGTTTTTTTTTTCAGTCAGTGTTCCCCAACACTGATTTCAGATTGATAGTCCGACATGACTAAAATGTTTTTTTTATGAGTTTTTTTTGCACCCCTGAACCTCTAAGCCTTCAATCGCCCCAGTGCTTGACAACGAACCATTTTTTACCATCTGCAAACTAACCTCCATACTGAATATAAAGATTAAAGATATAAAGATATCTTCTGCCCCCTGCAAGCCGAAACCAGTCAGCTAAGCCAGCTAAGTTGTTGCTATGGTTACCCATGTGGTATGGTTTTGATGTGCTGTGGTGGTTGCTATGGTGTTGCTAGGTGGTTGCTATGGCATCGCATGTGGTTGCTATAGTGTTACTACGTGTTTGCTATGTTGTTGCCTAGTGGTTTCTAGGTGGTTCTAGGTGGTAATGTATTCAAGGTGGTTGTTGTGGTGTTCCAGGTGGTTGCAAAGGTGTTGGTATTGTATAGGTGTTGGCTAATAAGGTGTTGCTAGGCAGCTGCAATTGGTAAAAAAAAGATATGTGTAGGATGGTGTAGGCTGATGGTTGTAGTGTGTAGTAAAGCTGTTTATATGTCGCTGTTAAGGTTTAAATCTGTAGATAATGGTTGAACGTTGGTGTAGCCTAATGGCTGTTGTGTGTAGTAAAGCTGTTTTAATACTGTAGTTGAGTTTTAAATTGACTCAATTCCCTTAGAACTACTAAAATAAGTACTCCCAGTTATAATCAGACCTCTTTTAACAGTTTGTCCCTTCGCTTAGGGCATGTACCCAAAGCTCTTAAATTAGCAGTCATAAAACCTTTGATCAAGAAACCTGCTGTCTAATTACAGACCCATTTCTAACCTAGATTCAGACTCTATCATAGCACAGAGACAGCTTTAGTGGAGATAACAAACATTTTTCTACTCGACCTTAGTGCAGCCTTTGATACAATAGACCACATCTATCCTTCTAGAAAGGTTAAAGAATATGTTTGGAATTACAGAAACAGCCTTGTCACAGTTCAAATAATATTTAACTGAACGTTATCAGTTCGTAAAGGTATTTATCATTATATTTATCTTCAAAGGTGAGCTATGGAATTCAGTAAGGCTCTATTTGAGGGCCGCTATTATTTACATTATACATGTTGTCACTGGGCAAGCCTTGTCACCCCTGCTTCCACCCCATTTGGGAGTAACATTTTAAAAGAAAAGTTACAGCCAATGACATTTACGAGTGCGAATTGCCAATGTTCATCAGCAGTGAACGCAGCATGAGATCACGTCAGAGCGGCAAGAGACTGATTTGTTTGGAAAACTGAGTGGTGTGAAGCGAGGGAGACAGGAGTCACAAGGAAAAAAGACACGGGAGGAAAGAGGTTAAAACTGATTAACTATTGATATACAGTGCTAGTATAGTTGCGATGCTGATTTTAAGATGATATTGGATTGAAGAACATTATTTTGCTAACTATACATGTAATGTTAGCTATAAGTTTGACATTAGTCATGTGTAAGGCAGGCTTTAAAAGCTAATATTGATTCAACGTCTGCCACGGAAAACACTGTAAAATTGTTACTTTGAATCTTGCAGAAATTAAGAGGAAAGGTAGCATACATAGTTTTTTTCCACCAAAGAGAAAGGAGAGAGAAATACAAAATGAAGGTAAATAATGAAGATGAGGTGGAAGAGGAGAGAGAAAAGAGGTGGAAGAAAAGAGAAGGGATATACAGTATAAATCTGTTTAAGCAACTGAAGGACAAATAGGGAGAATATATACTCTGAGTAAACAGTAAAAGCGATGTTAAGTACCTTGTTTGACCCATTTGTTTCCACAGTGTATTTATGCTCAACTTAGTACACCTCAGTCTATAGATCTTCATGGGTAGGTTTTTCTTTGGATAGTTTTTTTTGTACAAATGCTGCCTCCAACGCTGCCACTCTGACACAGTCAAAAACTTTTTACTTTCCCTCTTACACAACTGCCACTCATCATCATCTGTTGTTGTACTTTAATGCCTTTACTTTGATAATGCCCACCTACAGTAGTGTTACCATACTTCTATCTGCTATTAAGTGAGATCACATTGTATGATTACTTATTCTTAATATGAACTGTTTCACATGAAACCTCAAATGCAAGACATTGATTGCATGAGATTAAGTTTGTCTGTATGTATGCGATTGTAAATGGCAGCCCGTTCCCTTTTATAGCATCTACCTACTATTTCTCATCAAACTGTAATTAAATTTATTGTATATATGTCTGCCATATGTTGCCACCCCTCAAAAATTCCTGCCCCCCTCTCGCCTTCCCATAAAATATTTTTCTAGATGCGCCCCTGCCACTGGGCACAGTTATAAGCAAACATGGCATTAACTTCCATTGTTACACAGATGATACACAGCTCTATATATCAGTTAAACCTGATGACAAATCTAGATTTAAAGAAAATCGAGGACTGTGTAAAAGAAGTGAAATGCTGGATTGTAATGTCCTTCTTCTGAAGACATGCCTTATCTCTGGGGCAGTGGTGGCTCAGCGGTTAGAGCGCCGGGATATCGATAACAGGGTTGTGGGTTCGATTCCCGGGCTTGACAAGCTGCCACTGTTGGGCCCTTAAACAAGGCCCTTTACCCTCTCTGCTCCCCGGGCGCTGGAGTTGGCTGCCCACCGCTCTGGGTGTGTGTGTGTACTCACTGCCCCTAACACGTGTGTGTGAGTGTGTGTTCACTACCAGATGGGTTAAATGCGGAGGACACATTTCGCTGTACACTGTACAGTGACAAATACGTGCACCTTTACATGATGCAGAAAATTAGTACATGCTTTTATTACCTCAAGGCTAGCTTTATTGCACTATTATAATGCACTATTGTCAAGTTGTTCCAGTAGGAATGTCAGTAAAAACCTAAATTGTAGTGAACTGAGATGCTGGAGACCCTTGCACACGATCACTAAGGTTTGTGGACAGTGAAGCAGATCGACGCCAGTGTTTCATGGTGCTCTCATGGCTCTGTTACCCTCTGGTTCTCTCCTTTTAATTAGGCTGTTCTAGTCAGACCTGAGTTGTTAGTCAGATTATGATACTGCTCAACATTCTCTGTTCTCCATGAATCCATTTAGAACTAATTCTGTCTCTTTACCTTCTCCGAGTCAATGGCTGCCCACTTATCCGGGCCTGACCTGTAATAGGACTGACCGCTGGTGTCCCCATTACCACACTGCTGAGAAGATTATCATATTCTTATGATCGGATTGGATATGTTAATGAAAATAATCTTAAAAGAAGTAAAGGTGCTTTATTTACTGCTAAATATTGATTTAGCAGCATACAGAGAGGAGGTGCAGCAGCTGACAGACTGGTGTACCTTCACTGGAATGTAGAGAAGACCAAGGAAATGGTTGTTGACTTCAGGAAATCAAGACCGGACCACTCTCCGCTTAACATCAACGGCTCCTCTGTGGAGATCGTTAAGAGCACCAAGTTCCTTGGTGTCCACCTAGCGGAGAACCTCACTTGGTCCCTGAACACCAGCTCTACAGCCAAGAAAGCCCAACAGCGTCTCTACTTCCTCCGGAAGCTGAGAAAGGCCCGTCTCCCTCCACCCATCCTCACCCTCTTCTATAGGGGAACCATAGAGAGCATCCTAAGCAGCTGCATCACTGCCTGGTTTGGGACCTGCACAGCCTCTGACCGCAAGTCCCTCCAACGCATTGTGAGGACAGCTGAGAGGATCATCGGAGTCTCTCTCCCCTCCATCATGGACATTTACACCACCCGCTGCATCCGCAAAGCAACCAGCATTGTGGATGACTCCACCCACCCTTCACACAGACTGTTCTCCCTCCTGCCATCAGGAAGAAGGTACCACAGCATCCGGTCCAACACGACCAGACTCTGCAACAGCTTCTTCCCCCAAGCCATCAGACTCCTCAACACAACTCAACTTCTGAACTGATATCTTTCTGGTACATGTACACTCTCCCTCTCTCTCTCTCCAACCATTTACCCCAGATAACATGGGAAGCATTTTTTGCACAAGCATTTGCACTAATAACTTTACTACCTCACTGGACTCTATTTATTACACATTGCACAATTTGCACACTACCGTCAATTATTTATTATTCTCTGGTCTGTACTGTGTTGTGTTGTGTCTGTCCGCACTTGTTTGTTTGTGTTGCACTTGTGTCTTGTATGCACTGTCTATGTTGCACCATGGTCCTGGAGGAACGTTGTTTCGTTTCACTGTGTACTCTGTATGTAGTTGAAATGACAATAAAAACCCACTTGACTTGACTTGACTTGACAGGTCTAATCCAAGATTTGATAACACATAAAACATTGAACTTCTAATCACTGTTTCCTATTTCCTATCACACTTCTCCTATCACGAGCATTGGCTTCAATTAAAGTCACAATCAACAAATCCCTATCCAGTCCAGGTACTGTTTTATCGCAAGCACATCTAATGCAACAAATAAGTGCTTTTATTTGCCGCCTAATTTGCAAATGTGTGCTCTAAGGGATTCAATTTATAACTCTCTGGCAGTTTTTGGACACAGTGTCACTAGAGTGTAACCTGTTTGACATCCCAATGCAGCTAGCAAATTCACACTACATGATTTTAGCTCTGATTTTCTGCTGGCCAACAGGTTTCAGAAGATGTGGAAAAAACATCCAACTCTGAGGCAAATTGGTGTTTGCTCAGGATTTAGAAATAGGCTCTAGATCGCTATTTGTGAACATGCTAAATATCTGACCCTATCGCAGAGTAGAAATCCTGTAGTGTGTGAAAAGTGTCACGACCACGTTATGACTAGAATTGAGTGCAATGTCCCGCTCCAGCCAGTGAGACCTTAAAAAGAGACAAAAGCCGAAGAAAAAGTGAAAGGACTCCCCAATCTTATCATGCATATACATGGGTGTGGTGCAGGGGCATAATATAGTTTCTAACAACACATTGGAATATACTTAACCATAACACCTATGTTTTCATTACAAAAATGTATCTTTAACAGAAAATCCCTGCTTTTTCAGCTCACATCAGGGCACAAATGAATTTAACTGCTCAGTTCTTGCGGAAGTCCACATCCAACGGTATCGTCTGCGATTTTTCCTGGAATGCGATTTTTCTAGTTAACTACAAGCGGTAAGTTCCTGTTTTATTATGGCTCCGGGGCTTTTTAAGTGTGCTAAATGTGGCATGTTTAGTCTAGACCCTAGCAATAATAATGTTTGTGTTTGTGCTAAATGTGAGCTAGTTAGCTCTTTGGTGGTTAAAGTGGACCAACTAGCCATAGATTATCAAGCAGAGGAGGTGGAGTATGCATAGTCTGCATAGTTTAGTACTAGAACACACTAGGCATTATTCAAAAACTCCTAGTTAAATTACACAAAAGGGAGAAATTGAGTTCTGCAAGGCCCTATTTTAGGACTGTTATTATTTACATTATACATGTTACCACTGGGCTTAGTTATAAGCAGACATGATATTAACTTCCATTGTTATGCAGATGACACACAGCTATATATGTATAGCTATATATCTGGATGTCACATAACTTCCTTCTTCTTAAAAATTCTGAAAGCCTCAGCAGGGGAAAGAGCCTTTTCTTATAAAGCATCCAACTCGCTTGCTCAGGTTTGTGTACGGTGGAGCAGATGGACGGCAGTGTTTCAGGGTGCTCATATTGCCTGTGCTACTTTCTTGCTCTCTTAATTAGGATGTTATAATCAGACCTGCTGGAGTTATCAGCCACACTCTTGCACGCTTGCACACACACTTGCTCAACATTTTCTGCTCTCTGTAAGTCAATTCAAAACTAACTCTGTCTCTTTACCTTCTCACAGTAAATGGTTGCCCACTCATCCAGCCTGACCTGCTGGAAGACTGACCGCTGGGGCCCCCCCTACCTGCCTCAGACCAGCTGCCATCCACCGATCCGACCACCAGATACTAAAGATGACCTAAACATCATTGACAATGAATACACCTTAGAAAATGGATAGATCTTTGGAGCAGTGCATGCAAGATAATTCAAAAATCTTGCAGAAGTAGAAGCATTTTGCAAGGAAGCATGTCCCCCAACAATAATGAAAAGGTTGTGAGCTAGCTATAGAAAACACTTACAAGTTGTGCTTGTTACAAAAGGAGGTGTTCCTGTACTGACCATAAAGGGTGTCTAAACATTTGCTTTGGACCATTTTCTTTTGTGTTATTTTGAAATGGTAATTTTAAAAAATAAATAATAGTCATTTAATATTTCCTCTTTAACTTTGTGCCTTTTGAAAATAATAAATCATACTTAGTTTTATAACAGCAATAAAAGAATAATCATGAAACAAGTCAAAAGTCTTGCTCCTTCAAGCTGAGGTGTTGGGGCACTATGATACAATACAATACTTTGATATTCTGATTAAATGCAGACTATACCCTGACAGCAGCAATTACTGAATAACAACAACAACAGATTGGGGAGTGAAGCAGGTGGCAAACACGATGACCTCTCTCATCAGCTGCTCCCAATTGAGTGTTCTTGACATATGCTGTTACCTCAGTAGCATGTTAGTTTGTACTAAAGCTCTAAAGATGTAGTCCAGCAATAGAGTGATAGCTAGACTGAATGAAGTCTGAGTCGAAGGTGAATTTTAGGTGATTTTACAAAATTCTCAATAATAACTCATTGACAAAACATAAGGATGTGTTTAGAATCAAATGAAACTTTGTGTGTGAAGGCAATTATACATAATTACATATACTTATATGGAATTTATTATGTAATTACAATAAGTAATTACAATATTGGCAATAAATCTGGTAATCGGGCAGGCCAAGGAAGTGTTAAAATCACATTCCTGGGAAATTCCTGGAGACATTCCTGGGAAACCCTTGCTGTGTGTGGGCGAGCATTATCCTGTTAAGAAATGCCTGTTAGAAGCCCTGCCATGAGAGGATATACATGTGGCCGCAGGATGTCCAGCACATATTCCTAATCAGAATCAGGTTTATTTTATATTTTAAAATAAAGCTGAGCTGTCCCTCATACTACTGCTAGGGGTGACCGACTGTAATATGCAATTGGCTCCCACGATTATTATTATTATTATTATTACACACCAGCAGTTGGGGCAGTGTGTCATCCACAGCAAAAGAAGGATTGAAACGCCCACCATGCTCTCCATATTTAAACCCGCCTGTTCGCTATGTGTGCATACGCTTATGTAACCTCTGCTCCCAACACCTCTTAACAGCTTGGTCAAAATGGCCTAGATGGCAGACAATTTGTCAAAACGACCATCCTGCTTCTCTCAATCCAATGATGTGTCCCCTCTCAAAGTCTTTCAGCTGGGCAAGTCTTTGAATGTGTCACAGAGGCATGTCTAGCAGTCAGTGATCTCTCACTAATAGGTACCCAAAGGTTGCATCTGAGAGCCAGTTTATATTCAATTCAGTTATATTCAAAATGCAATTTTATGCATTGGGTCTTGTGGCAAAACCCAGTGTCTAATCAGACCACATCTGTAATCATTTATATGAGACCCCTAAAACAATACTAGCACATCAAGATAAGTTTGTAAATGATATTTAATTTAAAGTTTACTAACTAACAAGCAGGTAAGATCAGGGTAAAACACAGGTGTATATAACATGATATATAATAATGTGCAAATTCATACATACTGCAGATGGGTATCTGCACTCCTTAACTACTTGCCATTTCACTCTGTGTATGATTTTTAACCGTTTAGTAAGCTTTTAGCAAGCATCCTGCCACAGTTTCAGTATATAGTGAAGACTGTCCTAGCCACGTTTCTGCCTGTATCATTAATGTGCTCTTTGAGTGTACAGTTTTGGAAGATGCATGCACCTTTATTGCTTCTGCCTTGTTTTGCTTAGCTTCCAAACAAAATGTAATTATTTAATAGAACATTACTACATTGCATAACATTTTATCCTTTAGGCACACATTGATTTTCTTTTCTTCACAGAGACACAGCTATGCGTTCCCGTAGCAACAGTGTGGAGAATGTAGCAGAGCTACAAGCTTGTTCACGGAGACAAACATTGGGGTATAAAGAGCCCTCATCCAGAAGCCGAGGGGCTGGCCGACCATGTGACCGGGAAACCCTGGATGAAAAAGGGAGAGTACAATACAACCATAAGAACAGTAGCAGCAGTGGACCGAGAGAAAGAACAGAGTCTGGGAAAGGCAGAGACCTATCCCGTGATGACCTCCTGTTCTTACTTAGCATGCTGGAGGGAGAGCTGCAGGTTGGTGTAATCCAAATATAAACTGGAGTTTATTTCAGAATCTATTTTATTAGAACTGAGTTTTAGAATGGAGCACAATAGAATGGAATATCAGATATCAAAGTATACCAAGATATTTCTACTGAGTATACTGCAGTTTTGTAACTCAACCTATAGTACTGTGTTGTAATTTTACTTAGTTACTAAGAAAATTTAAAGACCACTATTTTGAGATATTTTGAGCTGCCAAAACAGTACAGAACTTCTTTTGTCATCGTTTTAGGCAAGAGATGAGGTGATCACGGTGTTGAGGGCAGATAAGATAGACCTGGCTCTATTGGAGGCCCATTATGGCTTTGTCACCCCTCAGAAAGTGCTTCAGGCTCTGCAGAGAGATGCAATACAGGACAAAGGCTGTGGCTGGCAGGAAGACATCTATGAAAAGCCCATGGTGGAGGTCGGGATCTAACCAAACACAGAATCAAATATAAATATATATATATATAGTATGTTGTTGACTATGATAATATTTGCCAGTTACCATGATCTAATTTAACACATTCCAATCGATAAATCATGACACAGTGCTGAGTTAGAACATTATGACCACAAGTGAATAGCATTGCTTAACTTTTAACAATGGCATGTTAGGGTCTGGGAAATAAGTAACCAGTCAATTTTTGTAGTTGCCCACGTTAACCACTGTTCACAGTGAAATGTGTCTACAACTAGTTCTTGTAGTACTGGAAGAAGTACATCCAGTACATGCCTTAATGGTATTCGGTAGCCTCTTTAGGCAGGATAATGCAACCTGCCATGCCAAACACATTTCTGGAAAAATAAATTTGAGGAATATGTTGAGGATTCAAGGTATTGTCTTGGCCTCTAAATTCCCCAGATCTGGGTCCAAACGAGCATCTGTAGGATGTGATTTTTAGTCAAAATAATAATTTTTCACAGTACATGTACTAAGATTTGAGATCAATTAATTTCATTCTGAAGAACATATTTTTGATTATGGCCTTTCTTGTGAAAAAAGAGGTTCACTGCACATGTTCTTACTGCTGTGTTTGTGTGTTGTGCCTTTGTGTGTTAGTTGGACAGGTTGGTGGAGAAGCAGAGAGAGACATACAGACATATGTTGGAACAGTTGCTTCTGGTGGAGCAGGCGCACAAACAGGCCCTCTGTAGGCTGGAGGATGAGAAGCGGAATCATAGCGAGTTCATGAAGAAGAGTGATGAGTTTACCAACCTGCTCGAACAGGAGAGGGAAAGGTCAGTGAAAAACGCCATATTGATTAAACGTATTGAACTTATTCTAGGTACCACAACTCCCAAATACACTACATTTTTGTAGACAAATGCTCATCCATAGTTTATCACCAGCTTTGCAGTTGACACATACCCACTCTCTCTTTTGCTCTCCCACACCACTTAGGCACATGCACACACTCTTTCCTAGTTGTAGTCTTCAGTACCTGCTAAATGGCCAAAGATTCACACAGCATAATTATTTTTAACAGACAGTTTTTGCCACAGTTTAAATACACTAGTAGGAGCTTTGTTGCAAGACACAGTAGTTTGAACACATGCCTTTACCTTTAATGTATTTTAATTCACTAATTACTTGAACTTTCTGGATACATTTGGACAAAGGCAGTAATTTTATGCGATTGGCCTGCAGTTCTGTTATGTTTGCACCCAGATTAGTAACTACTTTAAACTATGTTTTCATTGGTGATCTCTTTTAAATTGTTTTCTCTCAGAATCATTGTGATGGGAACAGCTAAAACACTTAACTAATTATATTAAATTATTACAGTACTGTTTAAGCAGTAGTTTCCCTTATGTAAATTGTCCCCAAATGACAGGTGAGGACACTTACACAAGAGTAGTATTTGTGTAGTAATATATTATGATTATTCATAATAGTTATTTTGTTATCATGTTTTGCCTTTAGTAGCCCTCTCAAAGCATTGTTTTAATTTTTTAACCAATCATTTACAATTATAAATCTGCAAGTACAAATTATAACTGCCTCTATTTTTCTGTCATTGGATGCTCAGTGTTTGTTTGAGCAAAAGCCCATTTCCAGCATAACTAATGTGAGCAATGGAACCTTGTCAGAGCCTACTAATAAATCTTATTAGCTGAGGATGAGTCCCTCATCTCTACAAGCAGCCCTTCAAGTGGGAAGAAAAAAACTGAAAACATTTCTCTTATATTTAAGTAAATGAAAGACTATCAAATGGATTGTCATGTGGATTCAAGATCCTGCCTAAAATTAGACTAAAAACTGAGCTACATTTGTAGTGTGTAGAGAGAATGACAGAGATGTGTTTGTTTCTTCATTTTTTATCTCTCTGTTCGGTTTGCAGTGAAACAACCGACACTTTTAAAATCTTTTTTAAACATGCTAACTTTACACACTACAGGTTGTATCAACAGGACACTAGGTGGAACAAACTGTAAAGGCTGGCCGGCTGGATGTTAATACATAAATAAAATTAAACAAACATTAGTCTTATGCCTTTGGGGCTTCTGCTGCTTTTTCCTGTTGTACCAAACCACAGTGTGAACTAAACTGTGACGTTTGTCTACCATTATACCCATACTCATCAACTGCAATTTCCAACATCTTTTCCCCACTGTATCAAAAATATAGTTTGTATTGCTGTGTGTTTGCTTTGTTCTCACCTAAACATGAAGTGATGTGCTGGAATTTAATGCATTTCAGATTCAAACAATGCAGTTTTTAGTCAGAGAAGAGAGCCCACTAGAGCACATTCGAGGCTTGTGTTTGTTTTATTGGCAGTGCAAAAACCTTACCCCAAAAACTAACCAACTGAAAACAACTGAAAACCAACTCCTTGTTCTGGCCTTATTGGGTACATTCCACTGTACAGCAGTGGAATGGCAATAAAGGATGGTCTTAATTGTCATGGCATGTATGGCCAGACAAGAAGAGATGAACACTTGCAGAGATGGAATTAAAGCAAGATTGTTTATTACGTAACCAAAACACAAAACCAAGGAGTTCTGAAAAAAAGTGCAACATCTCAGGGTCAAAATAGAGAACACAATAAAACGTGGCAAACAAGATGGCGAAAACAACAAACCTGGGACTAGGAGGAGCAGGGAGCAGGGCGGGATTATAACCAGAGGGTTCTGTGACAAACACAAATGAACCGGAAATGAGGCGGTCCTTATTTGGGCCTGTGGGCAGCGGCCTGATCTTAATCTTAAAAAACCCCATACACAAATGCACCCCATTACATTACCTTTAATTACTTTGAAAATTTCAATTAACCATACTAGATACAATAATACATACATAAAAATGGGATTATGTATATAATATGAAACCTGCTTCATTTTATTTAAAGATTTTGAAATTCAATATCATTTCAGTTGCTTTGCATACGACTCTAAAATCAACAGTAAATTCTGTATATAAGTGGCATTAATGACACACAACCCATTGATTTCAGATGTAATGCAATACCTGCCCTGAATTAAACATCAGCTGTGAACCATGCAACTATATTTCAACCGCTAATGAAACACTGGCTTTGAATTTTTATATAATGCTATGCCTGCTTAATATTGTTTAAAATTGCACTGCAATTTCAATCACAATGCATGCAACACTAAAAGCAACTATAAACTGAAGATTTATGTGCCATTACAGACATACTTTTGAATACAATGCAATACCTGCTTGTTATTTTGTTTTTTATAAAAAAAAGAAAATAGCATTACTGAGAACTATTAACTGTAAATGGCCTACATGTTACTAATGGCACAACTAATATCAGTTGTGCTACTATGTGCAACTAACGGCACAAGTGAATTTCTGGATATAATGAAGTTTTAACTGAATTACATAAAATACTAAAATCCACAGCAAATGGTAACAACACACAACCTTTAGATTGTCTGGAATTGACTGGAATTTAGTACCAGCATTGCATTCAATTTAATTGCATTCCAGCTACTTTAATTGCATTCCAGCTACATTACATGCAACATTTAATTAAAAAGTAACCATAAGTATAACGGCACCAATCCTTGTTGATTTGGCATTAAATGTGAAATGATCAACATATATAAAATATTGCATTACATCAACATTCAAGGGCTTTGTGTCATCATTGCCAACTGGCTGCTTATCCACCGTTATTTTTTAGTGTGTTGTGTTTCAAATTATATTAGTAGTAAAAAAGGTATTGCACTACCCACTAGTCAAAGTTTGTGCATAATGTCTGGCACATAAGTGGACCAGACCGGTTTATTTGAGCCTTATATATAATGCACTTATATGGTATTAACATGCTTGACATAAAACCCATAAAATACTTGGACTGGTTAGAGGTTTGACAAACTATGGAGAGTTGTTCAAAAAGTTCACAGAGGAAATCAGTGCCTTGCACAAACAAGGAAAAGGAAACCAAAAAAACGAATCTTCCTAGAGATGCAGTTGGAAGCACAGTTTGCAAGTTCAAAGTTAACACTGGCTACGCTACCTGGGCCTAGCAGAAAGAGGAAACTGTCACTGGCTGTTACTGTATTCATGAGGAGGCAGGTGGACAAAAACCCTGAAGTGACGTGCAGCCTGATTTGGTGACAGCAGGCACTGAGCTTTCAGTTTGCACAGTAAGATGCATAATAAGCGCTGAAGTTCTCCAAGTCTGTACACCTCTACTGATGTAAAAGTATAGGAAAAGTTGGTTCTAAGTTGGGTCCCACAGTGGGGAAATTCTCAGTGTCACAGCCGAAAGGGATAGCAAGACACTCAGTTACAAAAAATTTAGATAAATAATTTACACTATATACACAATATAAATAAGAAGTAAAAAAGCAATAACAATATTATTTACAGATTATTGCAAATTACTCTTAATTGCACATGTGGGAGGGGGGGGGGTATTGCACATAGTATTTTTACATTGAGGGACCTCTGTTCCCTGAACATGTGTGTGTAGTTTAAGTGTGTGTGTGTATGTGGTCTGTGGGAGCAGTGCTGGTTGTGGAGTCTGACGGCAGCAGGAAGGAAGGACCTGCTATACTGCTCCTTTACACACTTGGGGAAAAGCAGCCTGTCACTAAAGGAGCTTCCCAGTGCTGCCAGAGTCTCATGCATGGGACTCCATAAAAGATGACAGATGCCACCACTGTGTCGAAGAACGTCCTCAGGAGTGCTCCCTGCACTCCAAAGGACCTCAATCTGCTCTGGCCTTTCTTGTAGAGTGCAGCAGTGTTGACTGACCAGTCCAGTTTGTTGTTCAGATGAACAACCAGGTATTTATAAAAGTCCACACTCACGATGTTCATACCCTGGATGTTCACTGATGGAGGGGGGTGTCTGCACCTGCGGAAATCCACCACCAGTTCTTTGGTCTTTCCTGCGTTCATCTGAAGGTGGTTCTGAGGACACCAGTACACAAAGTCCTGGATATGTTCTCTGTACTCACTGTCCTCATTGGTTATGAGGCAGACGATCGCTGAGTCATCAGAGAACTTCTGGAGGTGACAGGTCGGTGAGCTGTACATGAAGTCAGCAGTGTACAGGGTGAAGTGTTACCAACATAAGCTACTTTAGTGCAAGGATTACCATGTGCTATGGAAGTTCTAGCTTGTATGGCACACTTGCGTGTATGGCACACTTGCGACAAAAAACAAAAAATTGGAAAGACACAAACATTTAATTATAAAACTATACACATATATTCAAAAACAATACTGAAAAAATAAGAAGGCACTGCTACTGATAACGATAATGCATTATACGAGTCAGATACATTTGTTGCATGAACCATAGATCCTTCTTGCCTTGGCATAAGACAACCAAAAGACTCAATATATCATAAAAGATACAGAACACAAATGGACTTCTTTTAAGTTAGCCTACAGCATTGGACATTTATCCTACTGATCTCAGAACCTAATGCAATCATAAAAAAAACTTTGATGTCACAAAAGTTAATGAAAACAATAATGTGCTAGTTAGATTGTAATCATATTGTTACACACCATGATAAAATTATATTCAGTGATGTGCAAGCTACTTACACAGAAAACAGATCCGTTTGTGGTGGTGTTTTGATCATCAATATACGTACTACTCATACAATAACAGTGTTATTATAAGAGTCAAACTAAACCAAATTGCCTTGATTGCATACTGGTTTTCTATTATTTAAACAATTTCACACAAACCAGAAAACAAATGCAAAAATATATCTATTATAAATTAAGTATAGTTAATTTGGTAGCATATTGTAATGTGACAGATTTTACTACATGCATTAATACTGTACAAAGTTGTACTGTTTAATGGGCAGTGGGCAGAGGTCAACCTACCTCCTCATTTTGTACTTTGTAGTGGGAGACCTTCCTTGGCAGCAACTGCCTAGCTCACAAATGGAAATCATCACGGTATGTATGACATGTAATTATCACTACCCCATGCTGCTTCTGGCAAGACGCCTCTCTGGTGACTCTCCTACATACACAAATCCGCCACTGATCGTGCACAATTATTATTAACTTGTTCTTGTTCTGTTTTTGTTATTATTCATATTATTTTTAATATGGATAACAATATTTATTATTTTACCACAAACCAAGCATTTTCAGGTTTAGTAAATACATTGACTCATATTTACATGCACTCCAACCTAAGGCTGGACTGGGAGCGAAATGCAGCCCTGGAGTTTTGTCTAGACTAGCCCACTATAATCACAGTCACCCCAATGCCAACCCAACCTTTATCAGGCTATTCGTGCATGACCGGTAAGGGTGGAGTTCATTTAAACAATAATAACATTCTATTACATTTACTAAAAACTTCTTTGTTTGTTTTCTTCAGCAAGCTTCTAGTCTGCTGTAAGTAATGAATATACAAGTTAAACAAAATAGGGCCCAGTATTGACCCTTATGGAACATCAGTGCTAAGGTAAAATATGTTTAAGTACAGCCCATAGGTACACTTTGCTTGCTATTTGATAAATATGAATTCATCCAGTTTTAGCTGTTTCTATTGAGTGGTTAGTGTGAAATCCAAACTGCATGACTGCTTGGTTGAAGACAGGTATGACCCTTATTCGCGGAAGCGGTCAAATGCTTTTTCCAGATCAGTTTTGCCTGTCCTGTCATGTATAACTTTAAAAAAATCGAAACAATTTGTTTAGAGCAGTTATGCATTTTATTTTTGGGAATTTTCTGATGATAATGTTTTACTGCAATAGCATATTGAATCGTAAATTAGTTAATTTTCATATCAGTAACATGATTATATGGTTAGACAAACCAGTTAACAACTAATGGGATTTTGTTATTCTTTTTGGTCCTTTGGTTAACAACAGGTACGTTTGTGTCTGGGAGGATTTAGTTACTCCTAGTTTTGTTTGACCAGTTTACCAGTCTATTACCAGTTCGTTTACCAGTTGGTTAAAACTGAACTGTACGGTGGCTGAGAAGGCCCGATGCCCTGCAAATGAAAGTTTTCGTTCACCATATTATTTAAAGAATAGTATATACACTATATTGCCAAAAGTATTTGCTCGTCTGCCTTCGCATGCACGTGAACTTGAGTGACATCTTTTTTTATATATTTCTATAATATATTTTATATTTTATAATTTCATGCACACTGTCAAGGCACCCAGTGCCACAAGCAGCAACATCAACACCAAAACATCTTTGATCCTCCACTATGTTTGACTGTGTAGGCTGTATTCCTTTCTAAGGCCTAAATTTAATTTCTGTAAACAGTACAATAATGTGCTTATCAAAAACATATTCATTTTGATTACACCTGTCAATACGAAAAAAATGTTTGTGGCTTCTTGTTCTGACTTTTTATGTGTCTTTGTCACACGTGGGGTCCTCCTAGGGTCTCCTACCATAGTATTCCATGTAATTGAGATAATGACATTTTTTGTTTTTGTCCGTCCATATCCTGAAAAGTTAACTACTTTGCCAAAGACTGTAAACTTCTTTATGACATTGCTCACAGTGGACACAGGAACATGTCTGGACATAGACTTGAGCCTTGAGATTGTCAATACTTTTCCATACTCAAACAATTTCTTACTTTTATTTCTTTTATCCATCCATATTTAGACTGGCTAAATGTGTGTTTTTTATTTTGCCAGACCCTGTTAATACAACTTAAAGAAGCTTCACATGATTAAAATAGAATTTTGAAAATCAGAATCAGAAATCAATAACACCCTACAGCAGATGGACATGTATTTATCATAGACTACTTTCAATAGATGGCTACAATGCAAGTTGCAAACCACTAAACAGAATGGCCAGATCACATACTGGGGAAAAAAGCACTTAAACAAGCCTGCATAATTCTGGAAAAAAATTGTGGACCAGGATTAGGCTGTGTCAGAGAAATGGCAAGAAGGAAAGTATGAAGATAAAAAGAAACTTTTCAAAATCCACATCATACCACCTCATTGTGGTGGGGTGCCATGGATTGGGTTTCCATGGCTGCCATATGTTTTGGCGCTTGTAACAATTAGAGTTTTTTGTGCTTTTAAGAGAATTTAACTCTCTTTTTTATGTGTGTATGTGCAAGAGCCTCTCATGAGAGTTCAGAGGCAGAGAGTAAGTTATATGGGTAAGCTGCCTGTTCCAACACATACTTCTACAGCTAGACATGCTGCCCAAGACCCCAAGTCTAGTGTTGCTTCTTGCATCTCTCCACAAAGTCTTGTGGACCTGCATAATTGTTCTAAAATCCTTGCATCTGTTCTGCACCAGTCAAAGCTGAAGTTTGTTTGCAGCTGATGGTCCAGCCAGATTACTGTCTTCAGTCTTCAATCTTTTGATCTGATGCACAGATTTTCCTTGAGCTTCCATGTTTCCTGGCTAGAGAGACACTGAAATGGTTCACTGTCCTTAGGATGCACATTCTCACTTGGACACAGTTTTGCAAGCTATTTAAGAAGGTTTTTCTCCCGACGGACATCCAGGAGCAAGTCATGAGAGGCATTCTTGATTTTCTTGAGTTCAAGCATCCCGAAGAGCCGCTTCCCACATTCGTGGCCTAAATGCTCAGCGAGAAATACAGAGTGGCCCATCAGCCTTATCACACATCACCAACAAATAAAAAAATAATTAAGGAACAGATACATAAGATGCTAGAGGAGCCTTCTTTGAGTGCATGGGCCACCCCAGTGGTCAATGTGAAAAAGCCTTCTGTCGAACTAAGATTCTGCATGGACTACAGGGGACTTAACCAGCTCACAGAAAGAGACTCCTACCTCCTCCCAAGGATAGACGAATCATCAAGTAAGGAGGCTATATTATCAACTATGTAAAGAGTTCTCGCTGGCCTCATGCACAAAATTTGCACTGTGTACCTCAGTGATGTGGTAGTGGTATCACAAACATTTGACCAGCACCTGAACAACCTGAGTGAAGTCCAAACTCGACTCGTCAGCTGGCCTCAGCGAACTTTTTTACCTGGTCTACCGTGTCACTCCTGATGGCATTCTCCCAAGGTAAGTGCTGTAATGGAGTTCAAGACCCCAAAGAATGCAAAGGAAGTTAGACAGTTCTTGAGTCTGACAAGTTACTACAGACTGTTTATCTCTTTTTATGCCCAGGTGGCTGAAACACTGTTCAAGCTCACCAGAAATTATGTGTCTTTCTTTTCGGACAGCAGCTGTCAAGCTGCCATGAACACCTTAAAAAATTGCTTTACTGTCCTGAGATTCCCTGACTTTTCAAACCCATTCTTTATACACAATGACGCCTGCGATGCAGGGTTGGGTGCCGCTCTAATGCAGAGAGACCAAGACGGTCGAGACATTGCTGTAAATTTTGCAAGCTGTACATTGCACAAGGCAGAGAAGCCTTATTCAACTCTAGAAAAGGAGTGTTTGGCTGTCAAGACTTTAGGCCCTATGTTGAAACTCTCCACCTGTCCCAGATCAAAGTAGCCTGAGATGGCTGATGTTTCGTCCTAACTCGCTCTCCTGCAACCCAATGCCAAGTAACGATATATGCTGCAAGACTGCTCTCACCTGAGACAGCTTCAGCTAAATGACCATGAGACTAGCACCCTGTTCTTACGTTATTTCTTCTTTTTGTCTCTGTCTTTTACTAATTACTAATTACTACTTATGTAAAGCCGAGACCCATTAACTGACTTTGAGTTTGTCCCTGACACCTTTAGTCCATATAACTTCAGGCCTAGACATGTCCCCAGGGTCATTTCAGGTTGGTCAATGTCTAGAGGGACCAACCCTCATCATTATGAATTCTGAGGTGTGTACAGACATTTTATTATCTCAGTTTCCAGTGAATACCTCCAAACCCATGGTGACACTTTATCATACAGCAAGCTAATGATCTTAAACATACTGTGTTTTTAAAATAAAAAACCGGCAGCCACACAATTTAAAATACATTACAAATTACAAGTATGTTCTCTGAACTAATATTCTCATGTTCTCTGTAAATCTTCAAATAAAAATGGGCCAAGTTTTTGTGACTTACAAGACAAGTGTTGTGATTTAGCTAAATACGGAGGTCAAAATCATACCTTCAAGATGTTTTAAAGACAGAATTGTGCCATTCTTTGATATCAGACCAAAACAAAATGTGAAATGAACTCCATGCATACCAAATGAACCACATGGCATCTGCTATAAACAACTTTAAAATTGCCCTGCCCTACTATATGTCAAAATTACAGTTGCCTTATTTTTGTCCACATCTTTAGGGAATTACTTTATACATTCATGCAGTTGTTAATTTTGATGTATATGAAATTATATTTGAGCGAATATTCAGTTTGAATGTGTGAATTTGCAACTGCAGTATTCAAACGAACAAAAATGCAGTTTAAACTATTCAGTAATAAATGATCATTATTTTAGGTACAATCCATTTATTGATTTTGACAGGTGAGGTTGGGTATGTTTTTAAAAACGTCCAGTAATCATTACCATTATTATTAGGTTGCCAGTAGATTGCTTATATAGATAGACAGATAGAGAGGAGCCAATGAATAACTTTATTAATCCCTGGAGGGAAATTGTCATAGCAAGCAGGTACAATAAATACAATCAATAATATACAATTATAATACTGAAGGTCAACTATAATACAGAGGTCAAACTGAGCAGCAGAATCCTGTTCTCCAAAATCAGACTCTTTAAAAGACCAATCATCCCCACTTACTTCAGTATGTATGACCTGTACACACACCTACACCCCAATAGAACAACAGATACAGTGGTAGTCAGGTACTTATCTGACCATTTCTGCTGTAATCTTCTCTGTTTAGCGGTGGACTGTGCTTGGAGATCTGTAAGTCTTTTATCTTGTCCCTTATCCCTTATGAGATGCACTGCTCTATTTGAGTAGAACATGACAGAGTGTCTGGGGTTGAGACAGCAGAGTTTATCCTATACAAAAAGTCTGGTCTCAATTGTGTAACCTCAAAAATATTTAAGAAAGCTCAATTTAATTTCTTGCATTTTTTTTTCTTTTCATTTTTCTACTCACTAACAGATGTGATTAAAATGTATGTATACTTCAAACATATTCAAAAGTAAAATCACAGATTAAAACAATACTTTAAATGTACAAGTATATAAATAACAATTACAGTAACTACATTTACTCACACCTTTGATTATTTGTGACTGAGTCAGTGCATGGTGACAGTTTACAGTCTACATTAGGCAAGCTTAATGGGTGAAATAAAAAGCATCTCCAGTCAAGATTACAGGAGTAAATATACATTAGCCCCAAAAAAGTGTAAAACCGCCATGTAGGTGCATCCTAAACAAAGTTTGCGCTGTTCTTATGCGTGGGATGTGCTTATTTATGGAGTACTAGGTAGAAGAGGTGGCCCCAAAATTGACTCCCATTATCCAAAACAATTAAATGACATAAAAAGAAACACGGCACACATAAAAATCAGAACACAAATATGAATCGGTTGTTTGGGACAAACTCTCACAACCGGATAACACACCAACACGCCTATCCAAGGATGAATAGAGCTTCATTTATATGCACAATTTTGTGTTCTATGCCAACTGTGTCTATATGACCTTTCCACCGCAGATCCAGAGTGGTAAGTTGCATTTTACTTGCAAGTTACATGCAAATTGCAAATTAAGTGTTTTCTTTTTCTTTGTTTTTGTTTCTTTGTACTACTCTTGGTAGTAATTGTATACCCTTTCGAAAACAACAGGGTAGACTGACACTTGTCTTTTTTGGGCCCAGGAAACATACCATAGCACAACAAATAACATAGCACAGAACATATATTTAGCAATGTTTTGGTGTGGGGAATTTGAAGCACAGCAGGTTCTAATTTTATCCTTGCTAATCCATTGTTTTAGTATGCATTTTAGTTGAATGTAATCGCTTCCCTTCTGTGCTGGACTATGGTGTTGGGCGGGAACCAGATCTCCCTTTCTCATCCTATTTGCACTCCCCAAACTGTTGGGTTAAACTTTTGTTAAAAAAAGTTCTTAAAGCATGTTAATCTGAGGGTCTGCAACAGCCCTTGCTGATTAATTGCCTGCTGAAGTTCGCCCAGACCTGATGACCTCACATCATACTGTAAGAGGTTGCAGCATGTCTGTCTAACTATCACCAGATGTTACAGAGAACAGTATACACACATTCATGCTGCATTACTTGTTGAGAATTGGCTGCATTTCAGTGTTGGGTTTACCTTTTTCTATGCTTCTTTCTACCTTTTTCTACCCTAGAAAAAACAAAGTTAGCAAGAATTAAATTTAGTGTAATTTTAGTTTTTTTAATTGTGTCTTTTATACATTTAAAACTAGTCTATGATTAAATAGTGCTAACTGTAAGGCATCAAAAGAGCACAGTTTTTCAACTGCTGCCTGTATAGAATCAGCAAAGCTGTATAAAACAGTGCCATCTGCATACTGATATTCTTTTCCACACACCCTCGAATAGAATATTATGTGAATTCTGCATGTTAAAATGGAAAGATAAAAAATTTATGTAATATGGTCAAAAATGATGGTGCTGCTAGGAGTAAGAAGAAGGGGTCCCATTTGTCCTATGTGGTTTTCCAGGGGTTAAGATTAGAAAAGCTGGCTTTGGCTACTATCTGTGGAGAAAAAGGATTTAGCCTAAAATGGGCCGATTTAGATATATTAAAAGGCAATAAGCCATTTAAATCATCAAAAAGTAAAAAAAAAACTTGACAGAGCTCATTTTTGTCAGAGAGTGAGTGGTCAAGTATAACATATTGGAATAGGAATGATGATATTCTGATTTAGCCTTTATAATGGTAACATTCTTTAGCTGCTTAAATGGAAGCCAGTAGTCTCGAGTCCCAGTGGTAGTCTAGAAACATGGTGCCATGTCAGTATGTGAAATTTCGAAAATAGAATGAATCTTGCTCAGTGTCATGTCAGAAAGAAAGGCTTGTTTAGTAAAGTATTTAAAAAAAAATCCAAAAGTTTTTCCAACCACCATCTGAGAGTCTAGACTAGTATTTTTAATTAACAACACCAGCGGATTTATGATTGAAGTTTAAGGAAGTAGTCTGGTCGGATATTTGTAATTGGATCTTTCCTAATTGTACTTCTGTTAATGTCCATCCACAAAACTTTAATCTTATCTTTGTTTAACTTTCTTTTACCTTTTTAAAAATATAAAAAAAAATATTGTGTATATTTCTTCTTTTCATTTTCAATGTATACATTTTATGTAATTAAAATAATGGCAATAATGGCAATAATGGCAAGATTAGTCCATATAAACTTACAGGTTGTCAGTAATGGAGAGTGGAGACCCCGACAATGAATCTTCTATTAGTGTCAGGCTGGACAGGAGGGCAGTCATCAACTTGGAAAAAGTATAAAGAAATTATTTTTGTCTTGGATTTATGGATTGCAGAGAATATGAACAATCAGAGTGTGGCAAGCAATTCTGACCACCAGAGGTTGGTTAGGAAGTTGTTTTGTAAGAAAATGGAGTTATCAATATTAGGGCCATATATATTTGCAATCAGTGATAGTGATATTATGGATAAAGGTTTTTTTTTGTTTATTAGGATTGCTACACCTCTTTGTTTATAGCTAGAGTGGGTAGCGATGCTAACACCATGGTTGCAATTTTGCGATGCTGGGCGAGGTCTGTGCTAATGCCAAGGTAGTGATAAGTAGACATGTTATCGTTATAGACTTTGACACAGACTTTGTTGCCACTGTGTGTCATCATAACACTTTCCTTTACAAACAGATTTAAGCAAGGAGACACATTCTCCTCTCGTCAGCACATATCCTTGTTAGCTTTGCAGAAAGATGTAGTCCTCAGACCATCAGTATGAGAAATGTCTTCTAGGCAAACAGTAGGCAGTCCTGGTGCATATGCATTTCTAGAAAGTCTGTCTGTCAGTCAGTCAGTCAGTCCTCTAGGCAATCATTAGCCATATTAATAACCAAAAAAGGGAAATGGGTGCTTGGAGCACCATCAGAAATGCTGCTTTTATCTGCAACCTATTCATGATTGGACAGCCTTCCTCCGTAACTTCCCTGTTGAGTGGATTTTGTCTAGTAGCAGATGGGGGTGTACGTGTAAATTGTACAGGTTCAGTGTCCATTAGACAATGCATCCTTATCTTTAGACCAGATAAGATGACTAATGATGCAAGGGTCTAACACTTCAGTTTTCACATGGAATCATGCAAGCTGTTCAGCTTGTGTGAGCAAGCCAAAGGGGACAGTGGCAAGGAAAAACTCCCTCAGAGCTGGAGGAAGAAACCTTGGGAGGAACCAGGAATCACAAGGGAGACCCATACTCCTCCTCCTATTTATTAATTATTCATAAAAGAAACCGTACCACAGCATAATACTGCTCAAGTGTGCAACATAAACATAATATCACAATGTAATAATCATAATAATCATGATATAGTACAACTTAATATAATCAGGCAGGTAGCGGAGGCAGGAGGGTGCGCAGCTGATCTGACACAGGTGGTAGGGGAGCTTGTAAGTAAGAGAACCCCAGCAGTCAGTCTTCTAACAGGTTTGGTCGGATGAGTAGGTGGCCATTTACTCCAAGGGTGTAGACATATCCCTACCAATATCCAGTGACTACTAAATTTTCCCTACAAAAAAATTTGATAAAAAAGTTGATGTGTAGAATGAGTCAACGATAATGGTAATAATAAACAAAGCTATACATGTTTTTGCTTACTGTTCATATGACATATGACACATAATTATTGTGTAATTTTGTCAGGTGACAGAAACAACCCAATTGTGTGGTGGCAGATGAAAGCCAGGTAGAGATGCAGGGTCAATTTCCTTTGTCCATGAACCCCTGGATCTGCAACCTTTATCTAAAGGGGAACATTAATTACCAAAAGCTAAACTAAACAGATGTCAACATTATCTTGAAGGTTATTTCAGAATTGAGGGGCTTTATAAGAAAATCTCTTTCCTTTGCTGAGGCTTTCTAAATTTTGGGAACTAGTAAGAACAAGGCAGGAAGTACAAAAGCATTAAGACTAGAACCAGCCAGTTTTGAGACAGCTTCCACCCCCAAGCAATTAGACTGCTAAACAGCCTTTAGCACAGTGTACTAGTCTAAGGTCTACGAAGTTCTCTTACCGGTCTCATACCCTATACAAACACACTACACCCTGCACTTACTTACTGGAACTGTGACCTCTGCTTAGTCACACTACACCCACAAAGACTATACTATTACACTACACTTGAATTCACACCAGCCAGTGTCTATACGTAAATAGTAATATAAACATTTTATATTACATATAAAACCTGTACATTATAAACAGTGCAATAATGAACATAGAAAATATGTATTGTGTAAGTTAATGTGTATATATTCTGTATTTCTATTTCATAAATATCTGTGTTTTTACTGCAGTAAGGGACATGTTTAGGCACATCAGGCTCATTTAACTGGCCTGGGAGATTGATCCCCTCACAACAATTTGCAATTTCAAGGCTTTCCAGAAGACTGTAAAGGAAAGGACCCATGAAAATGTCTGATTTCATTGCTGTGATGCTCAATCTGGAGTTTCCATCTGGGCTTGTGGTGAAGCAATGCCACTGCTTGTTGCCTATCTGGATGAGGAGAAACAGGCCAGACAAGGAGTCAATAACAAACACGGCGGGAAATGTCTTTAGAAATGTTGGCAATGTCTTTAGAATCTTCCAGGACTATTCAAAGGGAACAAAGGAAATCTCTGTGGCAAAGTTTAGAGAATGCAATTCTCTATCAATGCAAAATTCCATTCAAACATTCAAATATCCAGCAGTTCTCTGTATTACTACTGAAGGAGGAGGAGAGCAGCACTTTGACTTAAGCAGCACTTTTAACTTAACTATACTGCCAACACAAAATCACTGTTATGTGAACTATGTACAATACAGCAACATGGTTATGCATTGTTTTTTTTTATAATGGTTCATGGTTAAGTGTTTTGAAATACATTTTTTTAGAGATGATATATTTTAATTGTTAGCTTCTGTAACTGGTTATGCTAGTGTATAACCAGTTAGTGCTCAGGAAATTTACAATACTGTGAAAATCATATTTATTACATGTATTCCAAGCCTTTTTTTATTTTTAATGTTGAGACAGTCTAAAATAGATTTTTTTAAGTGGCTTCCTGAGGCAGGAGGCAGAAGCGGACGTACGTGCAGGTAGTTTTATTTAACAGATACGTGGAACTAGAGCAAGACAGGATATAAGGAAACAAGAACGAGGGATCTCTAAACATCACCAGACAAACCCAAGAACATTGTCCCAACGAGGCAAGGACCAGACTCAGACAAGAAAAACCTAAGGACATAAACAAACCAAGTGACAACTGGACAAACTAGGATGAACTCTAAGACATAAACCGAGTGAGGTAACAAAGACGCTGACTAGACAAACCAAGGCATAAACTAAGCGAGATAACAATGAGACTCTGACTAGATAAACAAAGGCATAAACTGAGCAAGGTAACAGTGAGACACTGACTAGATACATGAATAGAGCGGCATAACAACTGGACACTGATTAGGTAAACATAAGTCAGGCGAGGTAACAACTGGACACTGATTAGGTAAACATAAGTCAGGTGAGGTAACAACTAGACAATGACAAGAAACCCTTAGGGACGTGAATCAAGCGAGGTAACAACTGGAACAACTAGACAATGACGAGATATAATTAGGAACATGAATTAAGGTAACAGGACACTGATTTGACAAACCGCTGACTAACAAGAACACATCAAGGACAGGAAAACAAACACGTGCACTATGTGCAAGGACAGACCAAGGCAAGCATGAAACACAGGGGTATATATACACAAGAAAGGACAAGGTACACCTGGCGTGGAAAGGAATGGGGCACAGGTGTGAACACTTGGCGAGATACAAAACAAAACTAGAAAGCACATGGCAGAGCAAAACAAGGGCAGGCTAGACAAACAACTGACTCAAGATACACTTTTTATGAATCTTTCTCTTGCACAACAGCTATCAGACACCAAGGAACTACAAGAAGGGGTATGCAAAAAGGAGACAGTAAAATGTCTTATAGATCAAATCCCTCATAGATTCAAAAGCTTTTATGCCTTTGCTCTCAGAGTACGATAGGAGCTCTCAGAGTTGGAATGCGTTAATCATTAGGTCCAGGAGCAAAAATAGCAGAGCTATCTTGCTCCTTGCTCATGTCCAGCAGCAATTAAGCAAGTTACCAACAGATTAAATTACAAACTATTCACGGTATGCTCAATTACACCATCCTAATGCCTAATACAACCTCTTAGACTTCAGTGCTTGGCTTCAAGAAGAAGCTTGACTTCAGCATCTGGTGTTTTAACCAAGGCCAGGTATACCTACTTACAATAAACCACACAAACATGAGTGCATGTAAATAAGCATTACCTCCTTTTTCTTCCAGCAGGCTAGAGATCAAACCAATTATCTGTCCTTGTGATGTGTGAAATACCATCAAGCTAAAGATTGTAATCTCAATAAACCCTGTCCAAAGTGTCAGGGTCCACACCTTGGTAAATTCTTATGGTGTTGTCATGACGGGTTAGGTCAGACACAGAGGGATGAACACTCGCAGAGATGGTCCAATGCAAGTAAATTTATTAACAGAACCAAAAGAGGAGAAACGTAGGAAAAAGCAGCAAGTACAGGGCCAAATGAAAAACCAAACACTGGCTGGTGGGACTCCGGGAGCTGAGCTAGACGTAGGAGAAGGACCGGGACGGGAAATAACAACTCAAACCAACAGTCAGTGCCTGGGGAAATACAGGAGAACAAAGGCTGTGCTCGTCAGGCGCTAAGGAAACTAGGAGATGGGAAAACGATAGCTGGGAGATCAGTTGCAGAACCCAAACGGCAAATGGTGATCAGACCTGGTATCGAAGCTTGACCATGAACGGTATCACTGGATAAACGAGCGAACCTCGTCAGACGCTAGAACCTCAGTGAAGATCAGCAGCAGAAGCTGACCTAACGCTATCCAGATATCGGAAGGTAACCTCTCAGACAAATTTGAGGTTCTTGGACCGTAAACATCAAATCCATTTAATTCTCGGCGTGGAGTCTAGAGTGGAAGCCCCTTAAGTACCCACAGCCTCAGGTGCAACAAATTAAATAAACAAAATGTGAAACCTGAACAGAACACGTGAACATGAATCAAGACACTAACTAGACAATAACTAAAACAAATTATTCTTCTTGCACAAACGCAGCACTAATGATCATGATCACATGAGGGGCCAACTGTGCAGAGGTCTTTGCTGGTTAAATTTGGATTCAGAGGTCATGTGCTAAGGGCAGCTCTGAAGGAACTGTCAGAAGTACATGAAAGATTTAGTCAGTGGTTGTGGAAAAGAAGGGCAGAGGTTGGATGAGTTATTGTACGTGTTTTTGAATTTGCTGGTGTAGCATGGTGGGATGTAGGCAGTTTTTTGCATTTACTGTTACGGAACACATCCATGTAACTTTCTGTCAGTATAAAAACACACCTTTGCGCATACAGACATGCTGTGTCTTAAACAGTGAGATCATTTAGACAAGTAAAGCAAGGGAGAAAAAAGGGGGTTGGTATGAGCCATGTGGGTTTGATTACAGGGAAGTGACATCATCGTTGTCAGGTAATCATGTCCCAGGCCCAAAAAAATTGTACAAACATGTGGCTTGCTCGTACAATCTTGTTCTATCTGTGGCTCTTACTCACATACACATGTAAAAAGAATGCCATTTAAACACATTAATAAAACAAACATTCATAATTCCTTCCAAAACACAAACCACAGTTCACACACTCTAAAGGCTTTTTCTGACTTTTGTGTTTAAGAGAACTACTAGCAAACAGAACACTCAGTTGATTAATCAAATAATTAACATTAGGTCTACCAGAACGCCATGTCATTAACATGTCCTGTAAAACATAATTGTGTTTCTGTATTAAAGTATCCATTCTGTTTCTGCAGAATATAAGATCTAACATTTTCTAGACATCGCCTCTCTGTCCTAGCCAAATCTGACAGCCTGCTTACAAAACTCTACAACCTAGAGTTCCGAGTTGCTGCATTGTAAAATGCCTGTTGTACAAAGGCTGTAACTGTAAGGTTGTAATATCTAGCTAGCTAACATAGTAGGTCTGAATGGTAGTTTTTGTAAAGTATAATGGGTAGTTAATTACTTTGTTCACCATTGTGCAACTTCTAAATGTGTACTTATTTTTCAGCTTGATACATTTACACATATTAATTTAACACTACATTAATCTAAGGTTGAAAGTGGTGCAGAGGTTGAGAGAGTAAGCTTTTATGGCAACATGCTCAGAAATAAAAAAAATTACTTCTTGTTATACGCACTGATGCATCCTAACATACAAGTCAGTGTTACAGAAATCATTTTCTTTCAATGTTGAAGGAATACAGTAGGAAATGTAACTCAAAGCTTGCCTTTCTTTAACATTAGAAGTGCCACGCGCACAGACACGGCACATTACAAATTCTACTTCTTTTCTCTCACACATGCTCTTGCTCACTTACTTGCTCTCTCATACAAATCCCCACCACATACTTTCCCCTTCCTTGCTCTCTCCCTTCTTCCCCTTTTTCTCTCTCTTGTGCACACACTACATAAACACACTCAGTCCTGTGACTCACACATGAGCTCATACCCCTCTTGTGAGAGACTGTGCAACATAAAGTTCCATATAAGGGCATCCCAATGATGTAATGCTCCATAGGCAGTGAGCATGCAGTGAGGCCATCTTCCACTGTTTGGTTTCCCTCCTGGAATGCTCACATCGCAGACTTAGTAGACTCTTAACTACAGCTTCACACAGTGATTACTGTGCCTCAGGTAAGACACATTTGCAAACTCACACATACAAGAAGAGGAAGAAAATGTACGGTTATTTAGTTATTTAGAGTCTGTTGACACATTTTCTAAAGAAGTTTCAACATTGTGAATTGTTGACTAAATAGGTTTTGCAGATTCCAGGAGAAAACTCCTCAGACTACCATATCAATCTATTTAGTATATATACAGATATGAATATAATTAAACATGATATAGATTAATTACACATGTGTTAATTGCATTTGTTTCAGCATTGCTTCACAATCTCTGTGGTTAGACTTATTAGACTCAGACTTATTAGACTCAACTGTTGGGCTAAATTGAGATACAGTAGATCATTTTCTGCATATAAAAAAAAAACAGTGGTAGGCTTCATTGATGATTATTCCAATATTTTTTCTTCTATTTTCTGTTTTTTTTCTGAGATATTAAGAACAGGTTCAATATAATTTTAGACTGTAAAAGATAATGATCATCATATCTATTGTTTAATAACAAATCTTTACACTGTTGAGCACAAACAAAAAATCTGAATCTGAGGTTACATGGAAGTGTCATGCAGTAGAAGAAAGATCCTCAGTAATGGAAATCTGAGGATTTCTCTTGCAGAATGTTTTCCCTTCATATTAATGATTTATGTCTTTAGACGTTAAACTGGAGTATTTTTTGGGGTTAGGGAGGGCTGTATTTTTATCTTCAGAACCGCACCCTCCTAAATTCCTTGAAATATTTTTATGCTTTTTTTTTACTGCAAATTACATACTCTCCAATACGTGTCAGCTTTGTCTCAACAGGAATTTATACATATACAACGAAAAGACTATTACGACTCTTGTGAATAGGCACATTTTACTGACAAAACCCAGACAGGCAGAAATCAGACTATTTCAACAAAGAATGTTAAATAGCATCCACTGAAATTTTATTATCTAAATCTACATCTCAACCTAAACCTAATCTAACCCTTACCCTAACCCTAACTATAACCTAAAGTTAACTTAACTCTCACCCCCACCATAACCCATGTAGAATGAGAAATTCTAATCGCTTATGCATGAATTTCCATCCATTAACATTTTTGTTAAGATTCATAATAGAGAACAGTAGCATGAGGTGGAGACGCTGTATTCTTATTCGAGTATGTCGCGGGCTAGGTTGTGTGCATTTGGCAAAACAGCACCACCAGTGGATGGGAGTTGTGAATCATAATACATGTACATGTAAATGTCTTAATGCAAATGTTACAAATCTTATTGTTTTTTAGATGTGTTTTACTTTTAGTGAGAATACTACATACAAACTTTCTGACCCACACTTATTATTTTTTTATAAACAAATATCAGTTATATTTCACAAGCAAATATGCTGATAAATAATTACATAATATTTAAAACCATTCTTACCTTTAAAAATCTATTATATAGTTGATGACCTTATTTAGTTTAAAAGCATTAAATACAGTGCAAGCAAATGTTTAGATATTGCAACCAAAAGCATACAGGTTAAAATGGATCTTTCTTCTCTCTTCTCTCTTCTATTTTAGGCATAATGAGGATGTTATTTTGTTTTGTACAATTTTAGAGTGAAAAAAAAGGAAAAGAGAACCTTGAAAAAGATTTAAAACAGAAACAAAAATCTTTCCAAAACGCATTCAACAACCAAATCCCTGCCATGCAACTAATGCCCACAAAACAACAGAAGGCTATAAGAAAATGTAAAACGTTTATAATGTAATTAGGAAATAGCAGAATCTGAAATCTGAAAATGCAGTTTGTGTACTTTGACACCTCTAAAAGTTGGGATCTCCCTTCAATGAGCAACATAGTGTACATAGTGCTTTATTTCTTGTTATCCACTAAGAAAAATATTTTTTGGTTACTGCCCAATAGTGAGAGGGCTTGCGGCAATAAAAAGAAAAAAGGCTGTGTATTCTGCCTGTAGCTGATCCTGGCCATGATCACAATGATGTTATAATTGGCTTCTTTATTAACTTTATTAAAATTATTTTAGACAATACACATGAGCTGTTACACTACTAACAAGCTTTACGCTTTACTATAGGGGGTCCATGGATAAAAGAGAGACACTATTGTTAGCACATCTAGAACCTAGATAGACTTGTATTCAAGTCTGTTAAGACACTAGTGCATTACCAAGAACAATGAAGTGACTATGTTTTAAAGGTAAAGACTTTTGTGCTGGAAGAGTAAAAGCAGTGCAATCCATGTGTATCCACACGGAACGTAGAAAATCTGTCCCAAAAAACACCTGAGAACACCATCTTAGAACACATGTAAGAAGCCTCCATTAACACAAAAAGTTTAAAAATGTGCCAGGAAAAGGAAAAGTCAATATTGTTTCCCTCTAAATAGTTATTTTAATCTATTGCCTCCCCTAATAGATTTAGGAATAACCTTTAGCCCGTAATGACCTTGGGTGCTTCGCTATCTTCTAATGAATACATTAGAAAACAATAGCATTTTTCGGTTTAGACAGTCTGTCTTTTAAACCTCCTTTTGTTGCAGCCAATAGAAAAACAACCATATTTGCATTCAAGTATGTATACTGTATATGTACAGTACAGGCCAAAAGTTTGGACACACCTTCTCATTCAATGCGTTTTCTGTATTTTCATGACTACTTACATTGTAGATTCTTACTGAAGGCATCAACACTATGAATGAACACATGTGGAGTTATGTACTTAACAAAAAAAGGTGAAATAACTGAAAACATGTTATTTCAATATGAGTCTAAGATCTTGTGTCTCAAGGAATCCTTAGAGAAAGCTGTAGCCCATGGACTTCACCAGACAGCATACACTTTTGTTGTGATTGCTGTAGATTAAACCAAGTCTTTCCAAGTCTGTAAATGTGCTTACCCACTCCTTAGGGAAGAGGGTTCCTTACCTTAGGTGCACAGCTGATTTCAACATTAGATTTGACGGCAGGTTACTTCCAGGTGGCCATTAGTGAGAAGGACAGGTAGAAGACAGGATTGTATGAAAGGACCAGGATGCCATTCATATTATCCAACTTCCCCACCATATTCCAACTCCTGATAGGGTGGTGCTGGGTGACTTAACCTTTGACATCTTGTTAATCTATCTTAATGATATAATCATCCTTTCCTAAGACTTTGACAGTCACTGTGAGAGACTGGTTGCATGGCCTAAAGCTAAAGCCAAGTAAATGCATTTTCCTGAAACCAAAACTGAAGTTCCTGGGTCACCTGACTTCCTGGGTATATGAAAAGAAGGTGCATGCTTTGGAATTGCGGCTTGTGCAAAAGATGTGACACAGATTCTTAGTTTTGTTATTACGATTTATTACTTGTAAGATATGTTTCCGGATTTGCTCACAGAGCTTGACCTCTTAATGCCCTAGTTGGAAAGGGAAACAAGAGCAGCTGAGCCATTCAGGTGGAGGGAAAGGGATCAATAATTATAAAGGATAATTGGATACAACCTGAGCAAGATCTAGGAGCACCAGAAAAGTGACCCCAATGTGGTTCACTCTATTGTGCAGTGATGAACAAGAGGAGACTGACTCAAACTAAACAACAGAGTATGAATTAAGAATCAGAGTTAAAACTGCTTGCAAGGAAGTTTGAGCACCTCAAATTACAAAAGTGGGTGTTGTTCAGAACTATTCTAAAAGCCATGAGATGGAGAGGAAATCAGTCAGCTGGTTGTTCCTGAAATGCAGCATCAGTAGTGTGAGAGCCAACATGACCATAGAGGCCATTTTGGAGAAAAAAGCACGCTCAGGCTTATGAGGCAATGTTATTACTGGACTATTATGACCAAAGATGTCTATAACTGGATAAAGGATTGCAAGAGATTTACTCTAGCGAATGTCTTCCCTAGGATCAAAGCTTCTTGTACTTGTACTAATGTATCTGCGCCACTGGAAGTACTAACAAAGCTTACGTACCTTGCTCAAAATGTCAGCAGAAGGATATGAGGAAGTGCCTATCCTCACTGATATGTTTACAAGGTATATGGTTTTAACAAAGGCTCAGACAGCACACAACATGGTAAAAGCCCTGTTACAGCTCTACTATGGATGTCCAGCTCAGCTATATGCTTATCAGGAAAGATGTTTTGAAGTCTACAGCATAGAAAAGCTGCACAATCCTTTATCACCCCTAGGACAACAATCAGTACAAGAAAATAAAAGAAAAGAAAAGGAACTGAAAAGAGCATCTCCCAGAATGTATGGCTTACAATAGCTGTGTCCATTTCTTTTACAGGCTATTCACCATTTTACTTGATGTCGGGTAGAAATGCTAGGCTGCCTATGAATGTGTTAGGGGGAAAAGACCTATATAATCTAATAATCTGGATTATTGGTCAAAAGATCACCATGTTAGGGGTTTAGGACAGCTGTTAAAATAGTGAGTGCAGCAGCACAGGAAGCCTCATGATGAAGAAAGAGGGGTGGAGGAGGTGGGGAGTACTTGTCAGGCCTGGTGTCTGTTCTGTTGCACAATTACACTTATAGGGGTAGGCATAAAATTCAAGATAAATTTTACAATATATTGTAGTAAAACAGAACCCAACCCAACCCAGACTGCACATTCCAAACAGAGACCACATCATCACACATCTAGACACACAAATAGAAAAGACTCAAAGACGCAAAGCATCTTGATGTTATTTGCATTCCAGCTGCTACACTCACAACCAACACTGACACAATCGTGAGATGAGATGGGCCTAGCTGTCCAAGAACAGGGGGAAGAGGTAGTCTGGTACCGGTAAACATGAAGTTTTAATAAACTACACTTTTCTCCTAGGAATCCTTAAATTAAGACATTTGCAGCATTTGTGTGATGTGCTATTAAGCTATGCATAGTTGCTGTGTTTGGGAAGTAAAAGCACAAACCATTTTGTTGCAGTGACTACAAAAAGCTTATTTTTTACTTTACAGTGTTTTTGCACCCTTTTTGGAAGTGCAAATAAATTCTTCTATGTCCACGGATTCTGTAGCGAGGCCAAGCTTTCTACTGAGTTAGTGAATGGTTGTAAGCTTGAATTTGAATTCTAGCATGTGTGTATGAGAATCAGCACAAACCCATTCTGTTGAGGAGCTCCATTAAAGAGAGGTACCCTGCCACACAGACATCATCTGGTATCTGTCCCAGCACTACAGACTAGTAATTGAGCTTCATCTATCACCAGCTTTGGGTTACTGAGTTATTCTTTAACTGGACTGAGTTATTATTGCTGTTGACCTAGTATGCTACCGTTAAATAAATAACAGTTACTCCATTATCCTTAAATCATATTTCTGTACTACTGTACGGTTAAAGCAGTTTTGCACTTTTGCACAGTTGTGAATTCCTTATAGTGAATTATATTGTTTCAGATTCATTAATCCCTCTATCTTTTTCAGAACACACATTGTATTCTGTAAGAAAGATTGTAACTCTGAAACAAAGGTTTTTATAAAATAGTCAACATATTTAGATTTCTTGAGCCAAATAAGAACTTTTTGTTCCTGTCTCATTAAATTGAATGTGCAATTCTGTATAGCTTTACAGAATCAGTAATCGGAAGACAAGAATTTAACAACATAAAAAGACCGCAGTGAGCAAGCCAAAGGTGACAGTGGCAAAGAAAAGCTCCCTCAGAGCTGGAGGAAGAAAACTTGGGAGAAACTAATACTCACATCCTCCTCTGGTCAGAAATATATATAGATTATTGATAAAAGTCACGATACCACTGCATAAGACTGTTATACTGCTCAGGTGTGCAACATAATCTTAATATTATAATATAATAATCATAATATAGTATAACCTAATAAAATCATAGAAGTGATGGTAAGAGTAATGAGAATAATGATGGTTAATGAGTAGGCAGCCATTAACTCAGAGATAGTAAAGAGATATAATTAGTTCTGAATGGATTTATGAAGGGCAGAGAATGTTGAGCAGTATCGGAATGTGGCTGACAACTCCGGCAGGTCTGACTATAACAGTCTTATTAAAAGGAGAGAGCCAGAGGGTAGCAGAGCTTTGGGAGCACCCTTAAACACTGGCAACCATCTGCTCTACCAACCACAAACCTGAGTGATCACATGCAAGCAGCAGGACGACAGCTCCGGCATCTTAGTATATCAAATATTCCCTGTCCATTAACTCCTGGATCCGCAACCTTTATCTAAAGAGAAACATTAACTAACAAAAGCTAAACAGGTTTTCAGTCTAAACTTGAAAATTGAGACTGTCTATTGAACATTATCTGGAATGTTATTCCAGAGTTGGAGGGCTTTATAAAAAAAGGCTCTTCCACCTGCTAAAGCTTTCAGAATTTTGAGAACTACTAAGAAGCCAGCACCCTGTAATCTAAATAATCGTGATGGTTCATAATAGGTAATAAAGTAATAAATAAGCAATAAGACTACAATTTTGTGTAGTTGTTGATGACCAGCTATCGTTTTTAAAGTCATGCTGCAAACCTGCAAAATCTGCCATACAAACTTTTCCTCTACAACATCTGGAAAATTTCTCTCTAGAGGTCACCCAAGTGCTTGTCCAGTCCCTTGTTATTTCAAGACTCGACCACTGCAACTCTGTCCTGGCTGGTCTTCCTATGCATACCATCAGGTCTTTATAACTGATCCAGAATGTTGTGGGACAACTTGTAGTCAAAATGTAGCCAGTTCAACTACTCTGCTGTGTTCTATTTAAAACCCTAACGCTGGCCTGCAAAGCCAATAATATATGCTTCAAATACAGCTTGGCTTGACCCACCATAACCCAAGATGTTTGGAAGACAAGTATTTTTATACTTTTCTTTGTCCTGGCAACAAATTAGTGGAACAAACGTCCTCTGATTGTCTGAATGACAGTCACTTGTCCTTTTAAAGAGTACTTTAATCGACACAAATCTTGTACTTAAAGTCTTGTGTTTGTTTTCATGTCTTACTTACATTTATTTTTACATTTAGGAAAAGTGTAGGATGCTACCTTTCAGTAAAGGATTAAAGAAGTGGAGCAGTAAAGAATTACTGCTCGCAGTACACTGTGTTTTTCTACAGTAGTTATATGTAGGGGTTAAAAGTAATGTATCATAAATACTTAATCCCTACTATAATTAAGTAATGTTAATTACTACCCAGGCTATACTCAATCTCTGTATAATAATAACTTTACTTAATGCATTATCCATTGTATTGTCACACCAGTGGGCTTAGTATGACAAAACTACTGATTTTCAACACTCTTAATAATCCAAATTGCATGTAGTCACTTACAATTTGTAAATATTTCTGTCAAGCACTGGTATTTCAATATTTTTATAGAATTCAAATAATAACTTAGTTTGGTAACTTGTTTTATTTGGGTTAAAACAAATATGGGATTACAGTGAATCCACTTAACCTTTTTGTCTTTTATTTTTTGAATTAGACTGAAGCTGCTCATTGATCAGGAAAAGGCCTATCAGGAGCAAAAAGAGGAAGAGAATAACAACAAGGTCTTTAATCTTAAGGAGGAGCTGACTAAGCTAAAATCATTTGCTCTGCTGGTTGTTGATGAACAACAGCGCCTGACAAGGCAGTTGGCTCAACAAACAGCAAAGGTTCAAGAGCTACAGATTTCCACCACACAGGCCCAAAAGGAGCTAGACACTGCTCAGATTCGGGCACAAGAGGAGGAAAGCAAAGTACTGCGTCTGGAGGCTGAATTGCATGACCAAGCCAGTCGGTTTCACCAGGAACAGGAAGCCATGACTGCCAAACTGACCAGTGAAGACAGCCAGAACCGACAGCTGCGTCAAAAACTGTCCACACTTAGTCGACAGTTGGATGAGCTTGAAGAGACAAACAAGACCCTCCGCAGGGCAGAAGAAGAACTGCAGGAGCTAAAAGACAAAATTAGTTCTGGGGAGTGTGGCAACTCCAGCCTAGTAACAGAAGTGGAAGAGTTAAGAAAAAGAATACTAGAAATGGAAGGAAAAGATGAGGAATTAATCAAGATGGAGGAGTTGTGCAGAGACCTTAACAGAAAGCTGGAAAGAGAGTTCAACCAAAGTCATAGCCTGAAAGCAGAAGTGGATTTGCTGAATCATAGAATTATGGAGCTAGAGAAATTAGAAGACACTTTTAAGAAGAGCAAGCAGGAATGCAGCTCCCTCAAATGCAATCTAGAAAAGGAGCGGGCAATAACTAAACATATGTGCAATGAACTAGATGTCCTAAAAGTTAGGATCAAAGAGCTTGAGGCTGCTGAGATTCAATTAGAGAAGACAGAGTTGATGTTGAAAGAAGATCTCACAAAGCTGAAAACATTAACAGTAATGCTTGTGGATGAAAGGAGAGCCATGACAGAGAAGATAAAACTGATGGAAGATAAGGTGCAAAACAGCACTGGAAAACTTCAAGCAGAACAGCACAAAGTCACATCTGTGACTGAAAAGCTGATTGAAGAGAGTAAGAAAGCCTTAAGATCTAAAGCAGAGCTAGAGGAAAAGATGTGCAGTGTTATCAAGGAACAAGATGAGCTCAGAACCATGCTGAAAGCTGAGGAGGAAAAAAACAATGACCTACAATCCAAAGTGAGCATGATGAAGAAAAGACTTCAGTCTTTGGAGACTGTTGAAAGGGAATTTTTGAGAAACAAAGCTAAAGATGAAAAAATAAAAGTCCCAAATCACTTCCAACAGGAAGACAACAAAGTGAAGGATTTAACACAGGAAGTGGAAAGGCTTAGGAGGAAGCTCACTGAAATGAAAATGGTTGAAGACGATCTAATGAAAACAGAGGATGAGTTTGAATCCTTGGAAAAGAGGTACTTCAATGAACAGGAACGAGCAAAAGTACTAATAGAAGAACTGGAGATCTCAAGGAAGGAGCTTTCTAAATACCACTTGGCTGAGAAAGAAGAATCCAACCAAGAACACATTCTTTACAAGCGGCTGAAAGACGAAGAAGTCAAATCCAGTCATCTGACCAGAGAAGTGGAAGCACTGAAGGAAAAGATACATGAGTATATGGGTACAGAAGAGTCCATATGCCATATGAAAACAGAACATGCAACTTTGCAGAGGAAACTTACTCAGCAGGAAGTCAAAAACAAAGAACTGGTTAGACAGATGGAAACTTTAACGAAGGAGCTGGAAAGATACCGTCACTTTAGTAAAAGCCTTCGGCCAAGCATGAATGGGAGACGCTTCTCAGATCTTCAAGTCTGCACAAAGGAGGTCCAGACAGATGAAACAGACAACCTGCCTTCTAATTACAAGAACCTTGGATCACTGGAACGAGCAGTGATGAATGGCAAATTGTATGAAGAAAGTGATGTGGAGGAAGAACCCAGTTATAATGACATTAACTTTACTAAATATAATCCCTCGCTTATAAACAGTGTCAACAACCTGAACAACAATATGAAGCAAGTTAGAGGTCATTTTTTAAAAGGCAGAGAGACAAATAATGGCAAAATGCAACCAAAACAGAAAGAAACACATGTTAAGCAAGAGAATGTAGTCCTGGCTCAAAGTCCAGGGCAACCTCTCCACATCAAGGTGAAATCAGACTATGGCCATAACACAGCCACTCTTTCTGTAACAAGCCCCACTATAGAGAACGTCCAGTCTTATACCAGTACAGCAGTTATCCCAACCAGTGGAAGCCTACCAAAAAAAAGGATTACCATCATCCAGAATGCTTCAGTCTCACCATACAACAAAACCAAGGATTGTCTTTCCTCAGAAAGTCCCTGCACATCTGATTGCTCAGTCTCACTTATGTCAGCTTATTCCCAAGCAGTGTCTGACTCTAGTTCAGTGACCCCAGACAGAGTCATGTCTCCTACTCAGATAGAGTCTGGCCCCACAGGAACTCCTGAAAGAGCACAGCCTAGAGAGCTAGTGGAAACCACAGCTAGTCACACTGTGTTCCGTGTGACTCCAGAGAGACAAAATAGCTGGCAACTGGAAACGTCCAATAGCTCGGGCCCAAATGTCATCACCACTGAAGACAACAAAATCCATATTCATTTAGGCAACTCCTACATGCAAACTATAAATAGTGTTTCTCGGCCCATCAGCCCTTGCTATTTCCCTGGGTCGGAGCAAAGGATTCCAGTACTATCCAGTGGTACTCCACCTAAGACCAACAGCAAAATTACAAGTAGCATCCTGATAAAATCCACTTCTTCTTCAATCCCACAACCCTCTCAAATTACAGTAAGTAATATATATGACTGATGCAGAGTGCCTAGCTCATCTACCATTCACCAAGCAATTTTGTGTTTCTGTAAGCATGATGTATATAGATAGAGGCATGTAAAATGTAGTCATCCTGGTCACAATTTAATAGCTTACTGTGAATAGGTAAGTTAGTAGGACATAAAGATGACATTTTGATTTTCACAGTAAAAATAACAAAAAATGCCAGAAGCAAAGGTTTGGGCTCCCGACATAGTCAGTACAGCTGTCTTTCAGGGCCGTTCATCTATTCTTGCAAATAGCAAGTTTTATGACATGTCTTGCATGCACTGCTTTTTTTGAGGTCTTCCACTGATTTTTGCAACTGAGAAAAAGGCATTCCTCTGTGCTTAAATTTGGTTACAAGTTAAATTTGAAAAGGCATCCATTCAGGTTGTTTCGGCAACTTGAGGTAAACCTAATTACAACCATGAATTAAAATATTATTATTATTATTATTATTATTAATACAAATGTACCAACAACGCACTAATTTATTTGTAGTACGACAATTTATGCATTTCAACTAGACAAACAAACAGGTAAATTGAGCGGCTTACGTCAGATGTTCTGCCACAGCACGCAATATTTCAAATTCTTTGGTCTTGCTGTCCCACTTTTTGACAGCGGCTGCAAAGACAAAGAAAACATCCTGATTAGCTACAACTAAAGACTCACACCCTGATTTAGTGAACCAAATGTTGCTTGTTGTAACTTTGTACACACTTATTGTTGTTTAAATTCAAGTCAATGAATGTATTTGTCTGCTGTGTGGCTGTTAATATGCTCCTGCAGATAGAACTATAGATAGCTTGTAGCATAGCCCATTTATTGCTAGCTATGTGCTAAGCGCTAAATATACTGTGTTTAGGTAAATAATCACAAAAAACATCTTACATTGCAAGCTCATTTGGAGCTTCAGAGATCCAGTTGAACTCCACTGCTTGAGTACAATGTACTACCTATAGACTAACACTGACAAGATCATTTGGCACTAGCATTAGCTGTAAATGGATACCCAGCCCCAACAAAGACGCCCGCTCTCCTCCTCCTCTGCCTGATTATCTGCAGTTGTGTGGGGTGAGTGTGTGAAAAAGAGCTGCGGGAAAGAGAAAAATTCTGTGTGAACAGTGGCTCTTGTCGACAAAAAGAACAACCTGCACAAAAACTTAATATCTGTTAATATCTCTGAATAATATATTTAAGGTTTTATTAAACATTTTGTGTTTGTACACAAAATTTTCATTAAGCAAAATTTTCATGGATTGATTTTTTTTACAGTGAACACACAAATATAAAACTAATAATATTTTCCCTTAAAATTACAAATAAACAAACTTTATATTACTATCTGCATATTTAAATGCAGATAATCATTGTAATTTTACATACATTTAGTACAAAAAAATGAAAAAATGAACTGTTTGGTTAATTTACAGATAAATTTGTTGTAATTTTACAGGATTTTATTTGGTGCTACTTTGTTTTTTACTAAACAAATATTTTTTTTCTGATTGCATAGTCTTCTTAACCATTCACAGTAACAAAGTTTGCCTCTGTTTACCATCATAACCTCCAAATGGAAACTTAAAATGAGAATGAAAAAAACTTATTAACTTTAAATGTAACTCAATGTTTTTGACGAGTAATTGTGGACCACTTTCATTGGTTCAATCATCGTTTGATACATTGTACAGGACAGATTTAAAATGTTAAAAAGTCCAAAATCTGAGGATGAACATGAGGATATTTGTGTGTGTCTGTGTACATATACACTCACCAAGCAGTGAACTAGTGAAAACTATAAAAAGGAGGCCAAAATGTGCCAAGAGAAACATTCCCCACACCATTACATAACCTCCACCAAGCAGGTTGGATCCATGGATTCATGCTTGGTGCATCTGCATGCCATAGCAGAAAACAAGATTTGCATTAACAAGCTGTTTCTGTCTGCAGAACTGCTGCTCATTCTTTTGCACTCTGTTATCATGTTATCATGCCCTTGCAAAATCACTGATATCACATGTTTCTAATGGTTGATGATTCTAATGGTTGTAAAAATTACATTAAGCTGCTGGGACATCTGCATGAGTTTATGCATAACTGCAGTGCATCAGTCCACATGATCGATTGGCTGATTATTATATATTATTATATTATACATATATATATATATATATATATATATATATATATATATATATATATATATATATATATATATATGTGTGTGTGTGTGTGTGTGTATAGTGAAGTGAAGAATGAAGAATGACTAAACATTAATTATGCTTTAGAATGTTCTTTGTAGGGGGATGTGCATATATTTTCGATTTACATCTTACATTCATTTTTGCATTAGATTCAATATATTGCATCAGCACTGAATTTTATTTAGCTTTTGGATTAATTTGTATGTATTTACTTGATGGCAAATGACGATGTAACCGTTTAATAATATACCATTACCATTTCTGTTTGTCATTTTCTACATGATTTTGTTTTATAATGATTAAAATAAATCAACATTAACAAAATTGTAATTTTGTGTTCAGATCATTCTAATGCAGTAGGCATGCAAATGCAGTATTGTCATTAATCTAAACAGCCTGACATTTGCAGTGGCATGCAAACATTTGGGCAAAATTTCTGTGAATTGGTAAGTAGTATTAGTAGTATAAGTAGTATTGGTGGAGTATGTTCCCGTAATTAGCAACCATGGGCACCTCTAAGCAGCACTCTGATAATTAAAATAATTAACTCCCACAAAGCAAGAGAAGGCTATAAGAAGACAGTAACATGTTTTCAAGTATCTGTTTCCTCAGTCCATTATCAAATTAAGGAATTGCAGTTAATAGGAATAGGAATAGGAGTTTAAGTTGAAATTTAACATTTTAGCATATATCTAAACAAGCATGATGCATTTTGGAAACATGTCATGTGCATTAAAATGTAATTTAAATTGTACTTTCAGGTCATCTTTTATCAGCTTACTTATTCACATTAACAGAAACGTCAAAAACTGCTGAAAATATTGCATGACACTATATACTTGAACACTGTTTGCATTATGTAATTACATGAAGCTTTTTGTAATTACAGTTGTTGCAGCTGCAGTTTTCATACATCCTTTGCATTAAACTTTGCACACACTGTAAATATATTTAACATGTATTCAGTGCTAGATATATTCACCAGCATTCACTTGGAAATTTAAACTATCTGTTAAGCAGAGAGATTAGGCTCATAAGGTTCTGGGGAAAGGACAGAATTTGAATGAATATATTATTATTATTATTATTATTATTATTATCATCATCATTATTATTATTGTTGTTGTTTTTGTAGTAAGTACTTATAGTAGTAAATTATTATTTTAGTTCCTAGTTTTAGTTCTATCCTCCCTTGAAGCAACATTGTGTTGTGGAAGTGAATGCTGTGTTTATAGAAAGTTTCAGCTAGCTGGTGGTGGCATGTCCATTGGTGTCCTTTTTGAGCATTCTAGAAGATAAGAGCCATAGGTGATTCAATGTCATACATTCACAGAATTTTGGTAATCCAACCTTTAACAATGAATGATTGTTTACATTATCAGTCACATTTTCAGTGCTAGTACACATATATTTTGGGGTGACGACCAACATGCAAATTCTAAAATGGTTGTTTTTTGGGGGTCAAAAAATTAAGCTGTATAATTCATTAAGATTTCACTGCTACCATCTGAGTAGTTTTACCCACCTTTTTGCGAAGGCAGAGTTTCAAAAGCCTGCTGTGTAACAGTGAGAGAGAGTGTAAAAAAATAAACAAAAATAAAATTGCCACCCACTATTTGAGCACTGACAAATATGATCAAACACAGGACAAAAAACTGTAAAAACTGACCACCATCACTGGGTTTTTGATGCAGCCAAGAGAACCAGAAGCAAAGCAGATTTTCCCCTGAATACCCAGTTTGTCCAGTAAATGTAATATATAAATATGCAGAAATGTATACATGTATAAATGTAAATATTGAATATATATTACCTGTGGTGTCTTTTGAGAGACGTTATGCTGTCCATGCTTTTTACAGTCACTGTGTAATCAAACATATACACAATAAAACACAGGACAAAAAACTATCAGCAAGAAAACAAGCAGAAAAGGCAGACACCTTGAATAAAGAACATTTACCTGCAGAAAGCTGCTGCAATACAAACTAAAAAGAGTGCACGCTAATTGCTAAAGCTAGCACAAGTTTGGAAAGCCACAGCAAACCCTGGCCACCATCAGCATGAGAACTGCTGCTGGGGTCACTGGGTGTTTCGGGTTTTTCAACATCAGACACCCTTGCCCAGGTGACCCAACTGAGGTTAATCAGACCCCAGCTTGCACAGCCACCTTGTGGCCTTCTCTGCAACTTGGCATGCGGATCAGATGGCCCTCTTCTTAGCCACTCCTGTTAGGCCCAGTTGGTTGGAACTTTGCAAAATGAGCATCCTGCTAAATCTCTATAGCCCACCTCTATTGGCTCGTACTTCTTTACCAGCACCTGGTACTTTGCACATTTTCTTTCATTTGCTTCTTCCATCTGCTCTTCTCAGGGCACTGTGAGTCTGAGCACAATCAGCTGTTTTGTTGCATCAGGCATTGATTATTATGTCTGCCCAGAGTCATGTTGTAGCAATATGCTGAGGGAACTTCTGATGCTTCCCTAAGTCAGCTTGCAGCTGCCAGTCAGAGGCCGTGTAGAGGAGACCTGACCTTGTTCTTCGCTGTTGACAGTGTTCCTCTCAAGCACTGAGAAAGGCAGTTGTTGTCTTTGGGGCAAGACAGTGTTTGCCAGGGATGATGGCATTGCATATACTTTCTGCAACCGCCTTTAGCACTTGGTCATGGCGCCAGCGGCAGTGACCTTTGAACAGCTACTCAGCAAGTGTTGCAAGGATCCCCTTCCCGAGCATAGGTGGCATGCTGGTGTCTCACTCTTACCCCACACATGGAGGTTGGCAGGGCATCACATATACAGCCTGGATGAGGAAACAGATGTGATAAAAGTCTACCTGCCTGGTGTTTGTCCAGGTGACTTTGCACTGTAGTATAGTCTAGCACTTTGTCCATGCCCCCTGCTGCCTGAGCCCCACTGTTCTGCTCACTTGCTCTGCCTCCATGCCTGCTCGAACCTCTTCCTGGATTAGCTGGTGTCTCTCCTTCCCTCTGGCCTTGACCACTTGGGTGTTTGGGAAAAACTCTTGTGCGAGTCACCATGATTTCTTCAGTAAAAACCTTGCTCATGTTCATGTTCATTGCCATGGCAAAGAGAATGACTGAGAGTGTACACTTAGTTATAATTCATTTTTCCAGCTGATTTTTCTGATGTTACTTCCCCAGAAGTGACCCTTAACCTGAAGTTGTTGTAATAATCCATGATCAGGTCCTTGATCGCACTTGGGACATGGTGGCGGTATAGTGCAAGCTCAACCAATCTGTGTGGAATGGATCCATACGCATTGGCCAAATCCAGCCACAGCACATATAAGTCGCCTCTATTCTCATGGGCTTCTCTGATGAGTTCTGTAACTCCACCAGTGTGGTCTAACTAACCAGGAATGCCACCCTTCTGCACTGAGGGATCGATGTAGTTGTTCTTAGAGAAAAACTCTTTAAGTCTCCGGAAAACAATGCTTAAAAAAGACTTCGACACTCAACAATGAGATGGACCGTAACTGGCTGATGCATTTTTGAGATCCACTCTCCCTCTACGTACCTCCACTGGTCTGCAACTCTCCCCTTTCGCCATATCACCTTCAAGATCTTTAAAGGTTAAAGCATTGGAACTTCCTCTGCTGAGCAGGCTAGCTGGCCACAATGTTTGTCCCCGAGCTGTTGTTTTGTAAAGCCAAACTGATTTACAACAAACGCAGCACGCTTTGGCATGTTGACATTGTATTTTTGGTAGTCTGCATCTCCTTTTGCTATAGCATTTCATTCTGGCCTGATGGACTTTAAGGCTACATGCATTCTTGCACAACTTGCTGCAGATATATATCATAGTCATGTCGTTAGCCTGAGTCAGTATCGTTTGGTCTGTCTGGATGGAGATCTCATCCTCCCCTACTATTATGTCACATACTATATTTACATACCTTTTTCAGTCCTAACATCATCCATAGTGCAGTTATGCAGATTTGTTAGATTTGTTATTTTTATAATCCCAGTAAAACCAGCAAAACCAGACCTAACCATGGCAAGCTTACCAGGCTGAAATAGGAGTACTGTCGACTTTATAGTATAAAAATAGTCAATTTTTATAGCAACTATTTATATATATATTTTTTTTTTGTATGAAAATACATTAAATTTTTAATTTATTTTTGCTTATCTAAGTTTATTTAACTTGTTGACACATTAGATGAAGTGATTATTCGGCCATATGAACTATTAAGGCTATTTATTAGTCTTGGTAAGTGATGGTCATACAAATTAGGCCTGCTTGAAACCTTTTTTAGTGTCTTCATTTTTAAAAAAACCAAGATATGGTCAACCTTATCACACTTTGAAAATTATTTGTTTCTTACCGATTAACCTGTAAATATTTTTTTCATTCAGGAGCAATTGGACGTTTTCTTTTTCTTTTCACAAAGCTGAAGGCTTTTCCATTTTCCATTACACTTTAAGGCAGCAGATACATAAATTCTGTGCAGGTGCCAAAAGCTGTGCCAGGTGGCAAATGCTAGACTACTGATCAGGGGGCAGTTTTAGGGGAACCCTTGCACCCTAGATAATGTAAATGTAATTACATTTTCTCATTATGTAGGCATGCAAGTCTACCCATTCAAAATACAGTAACATAGCTGGGCATTAGGACTTGAAGGACGCGTGTTTGCTTCTGCTCTATTTTAGCACTGCTTTGGCTCTGTGGCTGCTGTGTGTTGAGATTTGTCCCTGGGTTTTCTAGTTGACTCATGTGAAAACTATTCATGTCTGTTTATTGTTTCCCTTCCTTACTGCTAATACTGCATTCCTAAAGGAATAACATTTAAAGATTACATATTTACAATTGATGTGCTTTTAAAATATAACATTTGGGCACCCTGCATGGTCAGTATTTAGTTATATCCACTTTGGCCACAGCTGTACCACAGCCTGTGAAGGCTTTGTGTAGTCAGATTCTTTCAGTTCTTGTTTGGGGGATTTCTGCCTATTCTATCCACAGATTTCCGATGATGTTTACGTCAAGGGTGTGTGAGGGCCATGACAAAACCTTCAGCTTGCACCTCTTGAGTTAATCCATTGTGACATTTGAGGTGTGTTAAGCATCATTTTCATGCCGTAGAAGCCATCTTCCTTTCCTCTTCATATTTTTTTACCAGGTGATGTTGGCTTCCAGAATTTGCTTGCATTAAATGTAATCAATTCCTCTGCCTCTGTAATCAATTCCTCTGCCAGAGATGCTTCCCATGCCACTGCCTCCAACACAAACTTAAAAACAAAAGTCTTCCACCCATGCATGACATTTAAAATCATGCACCATATTTCTCCAAACATTTTTAACACAGTGTTTGCAAATGCATCAGGCTTGTTTAGATGTTTCTTTCAATAGTCAAATTCTGTGGTGAGGAGGCATGAAAAGATTTTCTTCTGATGACCTTTCCATTATGGTCATATTTGTGCAGGTGTCCAGAGTCTTCTAAATCTTCCTCAAGGTTATTTGAAGTCAAAGTGGGGTTATGTTTTACCTTTCTAGCAAGTTCTTTTGGAAAGTTTTCCTGATCTTCCAGACCTCAACTTGACCTCAACCGTTTCTGTTCACTAACAATTTTTTATTACTATCCTGAAGTGCAAGGTTGCAATCATATAAATTAAGTGTAATATAAATAAAGCATTCAACTTAAGCAAATTAAGTGTCAACTTAAGCAGAATGAGGTAGAGTGCAATAAAGTACATCTAATAAAACTGCAAAATGCACAATTCAAATAGAGGGAAGAAATAAATGTGCAATACATGTGAGAAGATGAAACAAACAAGAATGCGCAAATTAGGAAGAAGTAAAGAATAAAACAGGATGATACAGGGTTAATGAGGTGTTAAGTAGCAAATTGGGTGTATGCAGTGGAAATTAAACTGCAGACACAGTATAGACCAGACAGATGATGTAAATACATAATCATTTAACAGTATTGTAGGGAGATTGGTCAATCTTTCATTTACTTGGAGAAGGTACAGAGAATTAAAATAAAAGGAAAGAGAAAGAAAGTAACAAACACACGGTAGCACCCTGAAAGAAAAGCATCCATCTGCTCCACTGTCCACAAACCTGAGTGATCGCTTGCAAACAGCGGGATGACAGCACCAGCATCTCAGTTTACCACAATTCCCTGTGCTTTTTAACCCCTGGATCTGTAACCTTTATCTAAAGTGAAACATTAATTACCAAAAGTTAAACCACACAAAGTTTGCCAGCCTGATTTTAGTATGTTTAGAAATCACAATAAAAAGCACTCTAGGATTGTATTTTATTATTATCAATACCTCCAGCTTCAGTGTGCCATGGCGTAAGCTTGCCTTGTCATTTTACATTTAAGTGGTACCACTTTGTCCAAGGAAGATCAAAAGGTATTTTATTTATTTATTTATTTAGACAGTTAGTTAATCTGTCAAGCTCCACTGGGTCTGATAAAGAGTAGACTGAGGCCAATAAATCTGGAAGGTTTTCAACAAATTGTAGTGCTGTCAGTGGTGCAGACAAAAGCGAGGGGACATGGAGATGAAGTAACTCACATGAAATTAGCTAAAGTCTGAGACTAATGAGCTTTGAGAATATTTAGGTTATTAGTGCTAGCATCCACGGTCAAAACTATATCCAAGGTATGATTATGGTATGTGTAGGCCCAATTATGTTTTGAGTATATAAGAGTGATCTAAATGCCTTTGTTAATAATTCAGCAGTCTTTTGAAAATTAATGATAACATTTCCTAGAATTATTACCTTTTTCACTGCACACTGCTAAGCCTGTGGCAAAATCACTAAATTTGTTTAAAAAATTCTGAGTAGTAGGCCCTTGAGGCCTGTAAATATTATTCAATGAAAATGCATTCTTATTTGTTACTGAATTAGATATGTACATGAAAAAACTCTCAAAAGAAGTGAAGGTGTTGCAGAGTTTCTAATTGATTAGCACACAGTCTCAATACAGTTGAACCTAGGTGACGCCTCAAGGCAGCTTGCAGGTGGTTGGTTTAGCCTCACTGACTGCGGTCTGGTGGACATGTTTGACACACAATTCGGGGGAGAGTGATGTTCCGGTGGGCTAGATTTAGCCTTAGCTTTCTGGCTATGCTGCTGAGATATCACCCACTCGCCCGCTGTGAGTGCTCTAATGCTGGAGTTGAGAAGGTGCTAGCTCTCCTTGAAGCACCTGGGGCTGCTATCAGTAAATCTTGCTCTTTATTGTTTAAGAAACCCAGAATGCATACCTCTAGCTGGTCCATTTTAAGCACCAAAGAGCTGACTAGCTGACATTTAGCACAATCACAACCACTATGATTATTACTAGCAGTGAAAAAAAGAAAAAACTCAGCAGCAGCCATGATTAGGTAGGTACTTACAGATTGCATTTGATTTAGGCAAAATGTTAATTTTCATACAAAGCAAATACAAACAGAGATAAGAAAAATATGTTCTAGAAAGCAAATAATAAGCTAAACAGAAATATATGTGTATACAAGGTATAAGCTGAAAACAAAGACAGTAAAAATAAATGTAAGGAAAAAAATGAAATACCCTTACATACCTAAACTATATGGAAAAAATGTTGGGAGCTCTACTTATTAATTGTCTCATCTAAAAGCATAGGTATTAAGAAAGGGTTTATGCTGCTTTTGTTGGAGTAACAGTCTCGACCATTCAGAAAAGACTCTCTAGTGGATTGTAAAAAACTGCAGTGAGGATTTGATTATAGTCAAGAGTGTTAATTAGATCTGGAGGTTGGATTATCATCATGCTAACTCTGTACTTGCTGGGGAAAAAATCATCTACTGAAAGAAGCTGGAAAATCATTGCTAATATATGCAGCACTTAATAATAATACTATTTTAATTGCACCCAAGCACTTGTTATGTCTAGTTATATCTAGCATACTGGTTGTTTCATACCCTGTGTGTTTTCACTCTTTCGTCCTGACAGATACCTCTTGAAGCATTCCAAAGGTCTGGTCCCACCAGGATACCTAAACCTAAAGGCTGCATCACACCAAAGGGACAAACAGCACACACATGCCAGCACAAAACAAAGGAAGTGGACCAGTCCCTCCTCAACTCTAAGAATAGTGTGTCAAACATGATTAACCCCTCTACAAAGTCATAAAAGCACAGATTAAAGTTCACTTTGTTTAAGTGGATTTTTTAAATTGGGGACTTTATTTTTGTTGTGATTTGTAATAAAGTGTGCACTTACTTCCCTGTATCGATATTACAATGAATGGCTTTCTGTGCTGCATAATGTCTACATACAAATGTATGTACAAAAAGTCTGTTATATAGCCCAGTAGGCTAGTCTTAGCTAGTATGTGGAATAGTGGAAGTAAACAGGTAATTACATATTTGTTTTGGGGTGTCCCTTTCAGCACAAGTTGCAGCTAAAATCTCTGAGTTTATATATATATATATATATATATATATATATATATATATATATATATATATATATATATATATATATATTTATATATACCACCTACTCATTCATGCATTCTGAGCCTCATACATCATGCAGATATAACCATAGACAAAAGAATGGGTGAAAAGGGTCATCATGGTTTTGAGTGTGACATGATTGTTAGTGTCAGACAAGCATTCCTATAACAGGGGATTTCTGTCCACACAACCACCCCTCACTGGATGTTTTTTCTGTATTACATAACTCAGAGGAAACTAAGGAGACTGTTGTGCCTAAAAATCCCAGAAGATCATCATTTAAATAACCAGCCCATCTAGCACCAACAATCATATCATGCTCAAAATGACTGAAATCCCATGTTTGCTACATTCTGATGGTTGATGTGAAATTTTCAGAAACTAAAATAATTGCATGTATGAGTGAAGGTTTTCAAAATAAATTGGACAATAAGTGTATATAGTTTTTATACTTTGCAGTTTTTATTTTTGTGCATGGTCCCACATCCATGTATGTCTGATAAAGATAATGTATTAAATCAAAATAATGCTAAAGTTCTGTGACTTTCTGATCAATGTCAGAACACAAACATTAGAACAAAAATCCTAAACCATTGAACTTTTTTCCTAAGCTTTTTTGAGGTCAGATTTAAAATCTAAGCAGCATGCTATCTATCTATCTATCTATCTATATATATATATATATATATATATATAGAGAGAGAGAGAGAGAGAGAGAGTGAGAGAGTTTCTCATTTTTGTTTCAGAATTGTGATAGCATTATATGCATCATCTGCAAAATCAAATAAATACTTTAATACTATTCAATAGTTGTAGAGCAAAACATTTAGACATACTGTGGTTACAAAGAGCTGTTGTGGTTACAACAGCATCAAAACATCAAATCTCAGGCTGCCGTCCCCACTTTAACAGAGAGGATACTAACCTCTTTGTAATATAGGGTCTTATGGTTCAGGCCTAAAGTGTTAACCTCGGGCAGTCTCCGGAGAATGTCATTCACATTTCTACAATTTTCTGAGGTGATTACACCATCACCCCTAATGTTTCTTACTGTTTCTTACATTCCTGAGTTAGGCACAAGTATATACAAAAAACATTTTGAAGTGATGTTCGGTACCATTATCTCCAAATGAAAGTGATTTTCTTTGAAAACTGTATGACCTTACACCTGGAACTGTCTTTCTTTGTACCTGGTACAGCTTAATCTTAATTGTGGCTGATACACTCTATCTCTGTCTCAAGGTATACACAGACCTCAGGGGTACAAAAACAGGTCTTGATGCAGAGATTTCTTAACTCTGCCAGTAATTCACACCTACACTATATTGATGGCTATACTTGATGAATGGTGGTACAGTACTCTTCCATACATTATTATAATACTTTATATACCTTTATTATATACATTATTATAATCATGTATATAATATTAATATTCTATACATTGCCACAAACATAGGATGTGTTTAAACTTGTCAGCTGTGGTTTGATTAAAAGTAACCCGGGTGCGATTGCACTGTTAGTGTGATAATGTAAACATTTCAGATCATATATCAGATCTGTACATTTTAACCAGTGCAATATTGTACATATAGAGTATGTATAGTGTGCCTCTTCCACCTAATATGGCTGAGGAGTCTTAGTGTAGTCATGGATGATCAATTATCATTGTCAAGTCATGTTGCAAATCTGACTCAGTCATGCAGATTTCTCCTTTTCAACATCTGGAGACTTTGACCCTTCCCGTCTAGAGAGGCCACCCAAGTGCTTATTCAGTCTCTTGTCACTTCAAGACTTGATTACTTCCTTCTGGCTGGTCTCCCTTTGCGCACCACCACCTTCGAGCTTTAAGTATGGCTCGGCTTGACCCGGCATTCCTTAAGATCCACGGAGGACAAGCATTCAGTTTTTTTTCTGTCCTGACTTCCCCTGGGTGTCCGAATGGGAGAGTTGCTTGCTGTCTTCAAACACAGACTTAAGACTTAATCTCTTCCAAAAGTACCTGGGTGAAGTGTATTGTGTGTTATAGTCTCCATACCGACTTTTGTGTTTGGTAGTATCTCAGTTAAAGTATCTTTGTATCCTACAAACTAGCTTAGGGTATTTTTCTGAGTAAACAGTGAAGCACTTTTGTAATTCGCTCTGGATAAGAGCGTCTAAATGCCTCGAATGTAAGTGTATGTGTGTGCAATGAATGTAGGTGTAACATGTAAGTTCATGTGTATATATTCAGTATTTATTTTGTAAATATCCATGCTTTATTTATTAGTTAATAAATAAAGCATTGATATTTACAAAATAAATACTGAATGGTTTTCACCATTGTGGTTTTCACTCATCTTTCACTTATCACTCACCTGTGCAATGTGATGTGACAATATGCATGATTTTATTTGATTTGACATTAACATCAACTACTCAGCTGAAGACATGTGAACCATAGATCCAAATCAACTGACTCAATTCAGTGTTTAAATTATTTTATCAGTGCTATTACAAAAGACATTTAAAATTTGGTAAAATACTACAAACTCTTTTAGTCAGCTTAACTCATTTTAAGAAGAGAAAACATTACTCTTTTTTGTCATAGTATGACATTGTTGTGTATTCTATATCAGTGCACTGCTGAATTCCTCCCAACGATATGGTCAGTCAAAGAGATGGCTCACAGAAAAAATGACTCACTGTATGTTGTGTCTGTGAAGGCAAATATTCACTTAGCTTACATTGCTTAATAATGCCTGGTCCTGGCATGTTTGCTTCTTAAAACATGATCCTGTAAGATCCTGTAAGAGAAGTGTAAGTAAGGTATAAGTGTATGAGGTAAAGGAGGATGTATGCTGTGTACACGATTGTGGGCCAGGACAATCGAGACGGGTCCGGACAACAACAACTTCCACCCTTTTATGATAGCCTCGACAGCCCAGACAGGGGCAGACCACAGCTGCTGCAGATGGGCAAGTATACGTTTTATATTCAAGCACGCTTAGCGCAACTCCCTTAGCAACTCCCTAAAAGGTATGTGGTGGGAAAAGATATGTTTTTGGTAGATTGCAGGTGCTGCACTTCAGTAATTAGAAAGAATCATTTTAATCCTCCCCTGTGCAGATGAAGACGGTCTCCATTTTGGCTTGTTTTTAGTAGTATCTAAGCTTAGAAGTATCTTTGAATTCTTTGAGTCTATTCAAACTATCTTAGGTCATTCTTGAGTAAATAGCGAAGCTTTTTTTAAGTCACTTTGGATAAGAGCATCTGCGAAATGCCATAAATGTACATGTAATGTAAATGTAAATACTGTAAATGTAATTTCAACATTGATTCAAATCAGAAAGCAAATATAGTATAATAAAGTACCCCCTTCCCCCCAAAAACACCCCACACTTTAGTTCAGTTACTTTACTGTATTCCCAAATAAAAAATGTAATAATAACAACGATAGCAACAACAACAATTACTATAATACATTTAAATGCCTTTATTTTCAGTCTTAATGGAAGACTATAGAGGTGAGATTTGAGTGTGGATGGAGTGAGATGGGGGAGCTCTACTGCTGCTCTGCACCTAGCAAACAAAGTGGCCTACAACAAATTAAAACATTAGTTTAGTGTATTTGAAGTTTACTATACATAAACACAAAATATGTAGCATACTTTCTGAATTTTGGGAACTAGTAAGAAGCCAGCACCCTGTGATCAAAGTAATCATGATGGTTCATAATAGAAAATGAGATGTTGCAGTTACAGTTGTATGTCAATAGTATCATTTCATAATTAATATGGAATTTAACTAGAAGCCAATGCAGAGCTGAGATAATTGGACTGATGTGGTCACATTTTCTAGTTTATCATTGTGAACTAGTTGGAGTTACCTTGTTGAACATCCTAACAAAAGTTCGATAAAGCATTTCTAAGCTTGGAAATTTTTCGAAGATGTAGAAAAGCTGTCCTAATACAATTAGCTATGTGTTGGTCAAATAATAAATATGAATCTGATGCCAAGGTTTTTAACTGTGGAACTAGAAATAACAGAGCAACCAGACAAATGTAACATTAAGTCTGATTTCTTGAGGCTTTTGGACCCAACAGGAGAATCTTTGTTTTGTCACTGTTTGGAAAAAGAAAGCTATGGAACATCTAGTATTTCACATCTTTTACACAGTCCTCTATGTTCTTTCATCTAGATTTGTAATCTAGTTTGGCTGTTATGTGTATAATCTGCATAACAATGGAAGGTAATGCCATGTTTACTTTTAAATGTGCCCAATGGCAACATGTATCACTTTTGTATACTTTGAAGATGCATCCTTAACCTTTATGACTGATGTTTAGTTAATATTATTTGAACTCTGATAGGGTTCTTCCTGTGATTCCAACCATGTTCTCTAACCTTTCTAGGAGGATAGTGTGGTTTATTGTATCAGAAGCTGCACTGAGGTTGAGTGGTACTAACTAGAATAGAGGCAAGAATATAATTTGTTATCAAATAATATAATTTGTTATCTTACCTAAAGCTGTCTTGGTGCTGTGATAGGGTCTAAATCCAGATAAAAATTTCTCATACATGTGGTTGGTCTTAGATATAAATGTTAGGTTAAAATTGGTCTGTAATTAGACAGTACACTAGGATCAATATATGGTTTCATGATCAAAGGTTTTATGACGGCCAATTTATGAGCTTTGGGTACATGCCCTAAGATGTAATTTGGCAACCCATATTTTCAACTCCAACCTTAATAATAATTAAAATAAAGTCAATCAGCATGACAGCTCTAATCTCAACTCAAGGACAACTTTATGAATATTGATTTTAAAGCAACCAAGACATAGTGCCCACCACTGACAACCAAACCAAAGAGCGCCCTATGATTAATAAGCCAAACTCAAAACAGTTCATTAGGCTCTTCTTTTTACCTATGCTTCAGTCATTTCATCAGTGCTCTCTGTGCACTTACAGAAAGTAAGTCTCAGATATATTCTGCCATAATTATGTTAGTCAAACAATGTATGTTTTTTAAGCATTCTGTTTACTCCTAATTAGTATTTTACTTTTAAAAATGCACCAAATCCATAACTCCCTCCTTGACTTTATGTAAAGTCAGTTTCTCTTTTTTATTGTTAAAAAAGATGATATAGGTTCTTTTCATACTGCCTTCCCCCACAGTTGACTTTCAGGTGTTTCAAAGTTTGCTTTTAGATATTCCACAGAATCATAGGTTAGTCTTTCCTCTCAACTCAGTTCAGAATTAGTAGATGATATAAAATCTACATAATAATTGGTAAATAAAATACACCATAATGACATAAGTAAATGTGTGCCCCACCTTTACTCTCTTTGTAGATTTGGTTAATATGTGATTAACATAAGATAATACAAACAAATATGTCAGTAAATACAGAGTGACAAGTGCTCTGGCCTTTAGCATTTGTAACTAGTTCAGACTAACTATGGTGGTCTATTTACAAAATTTCATATGTTACATTTTGGAAGGATTTAAATAAGACCTCAAGCCTTAAAATAATCTTAAAATAAACCTTAAAAAAATAATTAAATCATCATATAAGCAAAAATATATGATTTCCCTCTTTCAACCAACAGTCCTACACAAAAGATGGCCTATACAGGGATGAAACATTTATGAAATTATTATTGCTTGTTACCCACATACAGTGTACTAAGTGATCTCAAGCATCAGCGGTAGGGTGGCCAGTTGCAGTATCTACTCTTGTGCAGTGATCATGATATCACAGTGACTTCTGTTCTGCTCAGAAAACATTTTTTTTTTCAAATGTTTTTCACATTTTTCAAATAAAACAGCTACATTTCAACATATTGGACATACTGTTTAAACTAACTGGACACATTATTGTGGTTTTACAATTACTGTAGTCCACATTTGTTTCTAAGTATAATTTGTTAGTAAGTTGCTATTAATGGCAAATACCCCAACTGACCAGATATGACTTGGATGATGGACCATCCTCGTCATGCCAGTGATACCGGCATGGTAGTGAGGTCCTAAACATGGTGGATCACACACAGCAGTGTTGCTGAACAATTCTGTGTCCACCAACTTAAAAAAAAAAAAAAAATCCAACAATAAGCCTGTGTCTCCCTCTGGTGGCCTCAGTGGGGAGCTCATGCACAGGTCATGTGCTCCTGTGTGCAAGAGCTAAGCTCAGCTCTTCACCTGAGGCTGATTGGACCTATTAGGACTCCTCTTAAGCACCTCAGTTTTGAGTGCTCTTTGTAAAGTCGCTGGTTCACTACCAATCGCTGATTGTGGTGCTTTGGTGTTTTTTCTGGTTATGACTCTCTGCCTCTCTGGATTATGGATTTGCCTGTGTTGTATCTGCCTTCCTGTTTCTTGACTTCTGCCTGTCCTGACGATGAGTATTGCTATAGCCCTTATAAACACATTTGCCAGTTTTGGATATGTTTTTACAAGCAACTCTGGCAACTTGTGTGATACAGAAAATAATCTTTAATACAACATAACCAATATGCAATACACACCACAGATACCCAAGTATAATTTGTTAGTCTTCCTGTTTCTTGACCTCTGCCTGTCCTGATGAGATTGTCCTATAGTATTGATATAGCTCTAAAAAATGTCTGACAAATGGTAATAGTCTAGAGGATGACCAACACAAACTGATTGGCTGATAACCTCACAACTACAGAATGTACCGACAAGGTAGGCATTTTTAATAAAGTGGACATCAAGTGTGCTCAGTGTTTAAAAACTCCAGTGTGCGATCCACTCTGAGTGCACAAACACTAGTCTGTCAGTGTAACTGCTGTTGAAAATTATCCACCACCCAAACAATATTGTTAACACATTAGACAGAGAAGCAGGGGATTGCAAACTGTAACTGTAGGCCTATACTAAATGGTATGATAACTATGGTAAGTGGTTGGATAAAATGTCAGTTGCATACGGCATAAACTAGCCAATGAATATGTATAACAAGTTATTTTACATTTATACTATTTTACTGAGCAATAGTATTAAATCAAGGAAAAGATGTCAAAATATCTCAGACTTTATTGTCATTTCAACTATTTACAGAGTGCACAGTGAAACGAAACAATGTTCCTCCAGAACCATGGTGTAACACATCACAGTGCAGGCAGAAACACAAGTGCAACACAAAACAAGTGCATACAGACAGTACAACACAATGCAGACAGTACAGAACAATACACAGAGTGCAGACGAGAAAGTGTACAGGCAGGATGCAAAAAATAAATCAGACAGATTGTAGTGGGAAGTGGGGTAGTGCAAAAAGAATGTCAATAGAATGCTAACACAGACTGAAGACCCACCTCTTCTGAGAGTATTTTTTTCCCCCAATAGTTAATGAACGTAGAAATTCAGCCAGATTAAGCTGTAGTTCTACCCCTTTTGAGGAGGGTGTGTGTGTGTGTGTGTGTGTGTGTGTGTGTGTGTGTGTGTGTGTGTGTGAGTGAGAGAGAGAGAGAGAGAGGGGAGAGGGTGTGATGTTGTGTGTGTGTGTGTGTGTGTGTGTGTGTGTGTGTGTGTGTGCTTAGACCAAAATTGGAGACAAATCTCAGAGTACACACCACTTAGCACAGTTAGCAAACATCTAAACAGTGGCTTGGTTAATATAAGATTTCACACACTGAGTACAACTATCTACAATCTAGGCAGTCCAAAATTGGCTTACTCCTGGCCCAGCAGTTTTTGGGGTTCGCATACTTTTTTTTATATAGACGGTTAATTCGAGTTTAGCAGTTTGGCAGTGGCCATCACTTACTATCCCTAAAGACATTCGAGGTTGAGGTGGATGCCTCTAACACCGGGGCGGGGGTTGTTCTGTCCCAACGACACGGGGAGAGCAACAGGCTCCATCCCATAGCCTTTTAATTAGCAATTACGGGATACAGGATTGTTAGGAGAGTGGTGCCAATTGCCAGAGGGCGCTGCCTACCCGTTTTTAGTCCTCGCGGAAAACTAGAGTACCTATGCCAGGCGAATTGTCTGAACCCCCGGCAAGCTCAGTGGTCCCTATTCTTTGCCAGGTTCCGCTTCTCGATTATGTATCCCCAGTTCCTTGCCCAGTTCCTGGTTGGCATGCTCGCACTGGCTGTTGGACTGGGGGTGATTGCCAGAGGTGAGGCTTACACTCACCCCCAGGTGTACACAAAATGTGGCCAACGGCCAGTGTGAGTGCGCCGACCAGGAACTGGGGAAGTTCCTGAGAGTATACTGTCACACATATACAAGCTCCCCAGTGACTGGTCCCAGTATTTGGTCTGGACGGAGATAACCCAGAACTCTCTGTGGTGCGTGACCACTGGCCTCACCCCGTATCAGTGCTACCTGGGGTATCAACCACCACTGGCCCCCCTCACAACGCATCCCCCCTCACAAACAAATTTAACAAAAGTTAAATTCTCAGGACCTTATTTGATTTCTAAAAAGACATTCCTTATAAGTTGCAGTTGCCACCCCATTCACGCATACATAATGTATTCCATGTCTCGCAGCTTAAGCCTGTGGTGCCAGGCCCCCCTGGATGAGGCCCTTGTTATCGCGCCCTCCCCCTGGAGCAATCCCGGGTCACTGCCCACAGGCCCATATAAGGACTTCTGTCTTGTTTCCTGTTATTTGTGTTTGATTCATGTTCATGTGTTGCACCTGGGACTGGGAGCTACCACTTTTGTTTTCACAGAGCACAGCTCTGGTTCTCAGTTCTAGTTTCCCCTGTATCCCAAGCTAGGCTTGTGGCTTTCGTTTGTCCCCCTCCTTAGTTTACCTCACTGTTGGATCCTGTTCATCCCCTGTCGCTCCCAGCTCCTCACAGTCCCAGGTTTGTTGTTTTCACTGTCTAGTTTGTCACATTTTGTTTGTTTTCCCATTTTGGCCATTAGTTTGCTGCTTTCATTTGTTTTCATTGCACCCTCTTTTGTTTCTATGTTGTATTTAAATAAAACCTTGCTTAGTTCCATCTCTGCGAGTGTTCATCCCACCTGTGTCCAGCCGCACACGCCATGACAAAAACCTCAAAATATCATTAAAAAGTTAAATTGACAAACTGTCACTCTGCTGGACACATTTGATCATGAAATCATTAATACTGTAAAATGTTTTAGGTTGTGTAAAAATTCTTCCTGTGTTTAACAGAAGAGACACATTCCTTAGACTCTCTGCTCTTCTGAATCATGCTCTGACTAGTCAGAACTAGAGGGGGGAAAAAAATCTGACTTTGGGAAAAGAGGTATTAGATTATTAGTACACAAAATTGAGATACATAAAATATGTAAAATATGTAAAACTGTATACTTTTGTTTTGTGTTTGCAAGCTAAATCTGGGATAAGCACAATGTAATAGATGTCACTGTGTGAGAAGCTTCCACCGAGTACGTCCAGCGGAGTTTTATTAAAACAAGAAAAACAAAACAAAGCAAACCAACTTTAAACATGATTTTTAAAGTAATGCTCCATTAAGTGTTTATTTTGTTATTTTAGGTGAGAGTCATTTCAAAATAGGTAATAAAAAGAAATAAACAATTATTACAATAGATCATTAGTTTAATATAAATGGTATATAAAATTGTTGGTAGATTTAACAGAATAATAGCTTTGTGACACTTTTAGTGAATTTTATCCTAAATATAATCATTAACAATTATTTCCCATGTGGAACCCCACTGTTATCAGTTTGATTAGATATTAGACAGTTGATTTATCCATTTACAATTCCAACACAACATGAACACTGAAAATATAAAACTGCCCAACTTTGCCATATTCCACAGTGCATTTGAATGAATGTAGCCTTGCTTTTGAAAAGCCTGACTCATTACATTTAATACTATTTCTTCTCATTCTTATAAATAAGGAACCACCAAAACCTGTTTTATATAATGTTTTTAAACAGATTAAATATATTTGTCATGTTTTTCATTTGCAAAATATGACTGAACCTAGCAATAACAATAATCCAAATTATCTACTGTTGTCACAGTTTTATTTTCAAGAATGAGCAAAACCAATAACATCATATTTTGAGACACATATATAAACATGGACAGGGTGGCCTGGCAGAGGCAATGCTCAACCTTAGAGCTGTCTTCTTGGTCATGCCAGTTATTCAGCTTATCCACAGACTGAAGGATCATGCTGAAGGATGCACAGGTTGCACCCTTTTTGTACAGTGTGTGTGATGGGCACCATAGTTTGCCATTCTATTTAAAAAATAAATGAATCAGACCCTTTTTATTTGCACCAGAATTAAACTAAATGTTCAGAATAAATTAAAAGGGGCAATCTGTAATTATATTCATGAGGGCATATTTGTATTTCTTTTCTTATACTTTCATAACAGTTTCATAAATAACGAAGATCAAATTGCAGTTGTTTAATATGCAATAACTTTTCTTTTGCTCCAGGGGTCAAACAAGCCAGGTGCTCATGAATATTAAAGGAAAATTAAAGATGCGTGAAGTTATTAATTACAAGTTTGGAATCCTTTTTGTTTACAAGGTTATTGTGTGTTTTCTGCTTGGACAGACCTGTCACAACAGACTTACTTTTGTCCTCGATGTGGTTGAGGACTAGGAGTCCACATATAGTCTGGTCTGTAAAACTGGACAGTGACAGAATTTGTGTAATTTTGCCTCTGTATACCACCATAATGGTTTTGAAATTAAGCAATCAAGGTGTAACCAAAGTATGTACTTCCAGCTTCAATTTAAAGGGTTCAACAAAAGTATAAAAACATTTATCAATAGCCATTTCAAGTCCCTCCAATTTCATTTCTTAAACATAATTGAGTAATTCACTGACAAGTAGTTTCATGAACAGGTGTGGCTTGTTTCCTCGTCATTTCATGACAAAGTAAATAAAACATCTGGTGTTAATTCCAAATGTTGAATTTTTATTTGTCAGCTGTTCATAGGAAAATGCGATTATTATTATTAGCGGTCCAAGCACAGAAGGTGTGTATTGTTTATGTTAGGGTTTTGTTTGCCACCATTTGCCAATTAGTCCACCTGGGGTTGAGCTTACATCACATAAATGACTAAAGATCATAGTCACTTGATGTGTGGTGGAGAGCATCATGTGCTCCAGCATCAGAAGCTGCTCTGCTGTAGACAGAAAAGCTCTGCAGAGGGTGGTGAAGATTGCACAGAGGTCTGTCGGAGTCAGCCTCCCCACCACCACGGACATCTACACCTCCAGATGCAGGAAGAGGGCCACCTGCATTATGAAGGACCCACTCACCCAGAACACTCACTTTTGTCCAGCTCCCCTCAGGCAGGAGGCAGCGGAACATTAAGTGTAAAATAAACAGACTGAGAAACAGCTTTATTCCAGAAGTAAGACTCTTAAACTCCACCTAGCCAAACACACTGCACTGACACTTTGAGAACACTGAGACACTTTACCCACACTTGACACTTATGTTACCACTACTTGTTCATTCATGCTGCTACATTACTTTCACATTGTGATTAGACCGCTGCTATTTTTTTTTCAAAAATTTCTTTGCTTTCTCACTTTCCTATTTATGTCCTTCTTATTTTCTAGATTTTTTTATTACTATTTTTATTTATTCAATTTATTGCTCTTTGGGTGTAACTGGGACCTTGAGATCTCAGTTTCATTTCACCCCATGTACCACATGTGATAAGGCAAAAAAAACGTGGTACAGTGATCAAACACAGACCTTAAAACAAACAGTGTGGAAACTAGAGGACTTCATTGGCTCCCAGTTAAATTCAGTATTGAATACAAAATTCTTCTATTAACATATAAAGCCCTACATGGCCTCACTCCTGAGTACCTGCGGGATCTTATTAAATATTATGAACCATCAAGAATACTTAAATCTCAGGGTGCTGGCCTTTTACTCGTTCCCAAAATTCAGAAAACCTCAGCAGGGGGAAGAGCCTTTTCTTTTAAAGCCCTTCAACTCTGGAATAACCTTCCAGAGAATGTTCAGGACTCAGACACAGTCTCAATCTTTAAATCTAAGCTGAAAACTCATCTGTTTAGTTTAGCTTTTGGTAATTAATGTTTCCCCTTAGATAAAGGTTGTAGGTCCATGGGTTTGCGGACATAGGTAATTGTAGTACACTAAGATGCTGGAGCTGTCGTCTCACTGCTTGCACGTGATCACTCCGGTTTGTGGACGGTGGAGCAGATGGACGCTAGCGTGTCAGGGTGCTCCCGTGTCTGTGTTACCTTCTGGCTCTCTCCTTTTAATTAAGCTGTTATAGTCAGACCTACAGGAGACGTCAGACACACTCTGATACTGCTCAACATTATCTGCTCTCCATAAAATCCTCTCAGAACTAACCCTAGTCTTATTAAATTCTCCACCCAGCCCGACTTGCTGGAAGAAGGAAGAAGCCAGCTGAGGTCCCCTCTATCTGAGTCAGACCAGTTGCCACCTACCAGTACAACCAGCAGGCCCCGTCCCCACCACTACCCGTGCCAGACCAGTGGCACACCCTCCAACCACTGCTACCTGTCTAATGACCATGTTAAAACCTAAATGGACTCTGTCACTATTAATATCACCACTATTACCTATCTACACCTTGTAGATAGTTAATACATTTTTTAATAGTTCTGACCAGAGGAGGATGGGTCCCCCTTGTGAGTCTTGGTTCCTCCCAAGGTTTCTTCCTTCAGCTCTGAGGGAGTTTTTCCTTGCCACTGTCGCCGTTGGCTTGCTCACTGGGGGTCTTGGATGTCTTCATTCGTTATTTCTTTTTTTCTGTCTTTTACTAATTACTAATTATGTAAAGCTGCTTTGTGATGACAACAGTTGTAAAAAGCGATATACAAATAAATTTGACTTGACTTGACTTGACTTGATGCAAATGACAAAGTCTCCTTGAATCCTTGAATCTTGATTCTGTGGAAGTGTGTCAGCAGTTCCTGCATGATGAAGGCACTGATGCTATGGACTGGCCTGCTCTTTCTCCAGACCTGAATCCAATCCAGCACATCTGGGACATCATGTCTCGTTCAAACCTTCAACGCCACAGTGCACCATAGACTGACCAGAAATTGACTGATGCTTTAAGCCAGGTCTGAGAGGAGATACCTCAGGAGAACATCCACCGTCTCGTCAGAAGCATGCAGAGGCATTGTAGGGAGGTCATACAGGCACATGGAGGCCACACACACACTACTGAGCCTCATTTTGACTTGTCTTGAGGAATTTCTACTGAAGTTGGATCATCCTGTAATTCGATTTTCCACTTTTATTCTAAGTATCCAGATCTCCATGGGATAATAATTTTGATTTATGTTGAACATTTTTTATGTTATTTTGTTCTCAATGCATTCCACTATGTAATGAATAAAGGTTTTCACCTGGAATATTTCATTCATTGACATATAGGATGTGTTATTTTAGTGTTCCTTTATTTTTTGAGCAGTGTATTATAATGCAAGATAGGGCTAGAAAAAATTGGACTACAGGCCAATGGCTTTCTTTCTGGCAGTTTAGGAATAAATGTGCCTCCCACATCAGAATGGCTAAATCTACCTGCGCCTATTTACAAACTCTTCAAATTCTGGAACACAGTTAAAATCAGAGCCTACTCCAACCCATATCTTATTACATGATCGTCAAATCACTGATTAGAGAGACCTCTGCCAAGCATTTACTACCCATTTTGTAGCTGCTGGGCAATTGTTTCACAGTGCTAACATGGAAGTCCCCACCCCCCATGTATTGCATACACCACCTGCTGTAATCCTCAGCATTTATCAGCATCAACCCCTTCCTCTCATTCCATTTGCATGTGTATGTTATACATCAGCACTCCTGTGTGTGTACACTCTAATAGAGACTAATTTGATGATAGATGATTAGGAAATGTTTGTGTGAGTGTGCATCATATTGTAACATCACCTATTCTGCCATGTCTGTACCATGTAAGGGTGCTGTGTGGGTGCTCCTGATCTTTTATGTGGGGGCACAGTATTAGTTGAAAGAGTCCTTTCTTATCAATGAGGCCATGTGAATCAGTATGAATGTGGAGGTAGATGGGGAGGAGGGGTTGCTGCTGATTAGGAGACCTTCAAGGCTGCAGGAATGTGAAGTTAGGGGATGAGTGGAGCTATAGATGATGACACAGAAGTACACAATATGTTCAAATGCTTGTGGACACCCCTTCTAATGAATGTGTTCAGCTACTTTAAATTGCACCTATTGCTAATGTATTATAAATGCACACACACAGCTTTAAGGTATTGCCAATGGAATAGTGCTCTCTGAAGCAGATTGTAAACCTATTGGCACCGTGCCCAATGCCAGGCATGAGTTAAAGCAGTGTAAATTCCCCTAGCATTGAGCTGTGGAGCAGTGAAACTGTGTGCTCTGGAATGATGGTGCTCCATCCAATACATTTGGGATGAGTCAGTATTGTGATCATCCAACATACTTTCCACTCGTTTTCAGACCCACCCCTTTTAAGTTCTGTTTGTTGCGCTTTAGTGAAGCGGCAGAGCGTGGGTCTCGCAACGCGTCAGCCTAGTTTCAATTCCCGGGTGTCTTTATTGTCGTTTCAGTTTTACCTGCTTTGAGATCAAGTGCTCTGCACTTGGGGCCGTTGGTCATGTTATTGTGGTAGCTCACTTAGTAGTGTGTCGGCCTGTCAACTTGGTAGCCTGGGTTCAAACCCCACTGTAGGCAAGCACCATGTTACGGATACAGTCCTGCCCATGCCATGCTTTCATTTCATTGGTTTCCCCTTAGGTTGTTTTCTATTCTCCTATGTTTATGAAGTTCCATTTGGTTCACTCTTACTGAATTGGAACTTAAAAATGCAGATTCTTTTATGTTATGTAAAAATAAAACCCTAAAACCAAAGTGTTTAAAAATGACTAACAATTGGGTGGCATTTATGCAGTGCCAAAATGGATGGATTTTTGATAAAAGGTTTTTACAGTGCCAGCAGTGTTGAAAGACTGTTAAAATGCCTTACAAGCTGTTTAAATGTGGACAATGGCATCTCTGAAATGAATGAAGTGAATTGAGAAACTGCTTCATTGATCAGTTTTTGCTTTTTTAAAAATATTGTTCTTCATGGTGAGGTTACTAAAAATATTGTTTTTAGCAACCTCACCATAAACCGGTTAGCACTCAGAACTAATTAAGAGCAGATGCAGGTTTCAGTTGTTTAGAATGATAACCCAAATATTCTGAAAAGAAGATCAAACAAGGGAGCCCTGAATGCAAGACTTATAGCTAACCTGTCCCCAAAATCATATGCTGACTGCCGAAGCGTTCACACAGTAATGTTTTGTGTTTTTGTGGCGACCTTTAAATGTCCATACATGGATTAAATGTCACTACATGATTAATGTTGATCCCAGGGTTTATCATAAACAGGCATGTAAAATTTCTAATATGTTTGTTAGAATGTCTAAGGGATATTAACACAGCTTGTTTTATAGCTATTGTTTTGTATTTTAACATGTGTGTGTGTGTGTGTGCGCGCACACACATGTTCTTTGGACAAATAGTCTCCCAGTGAAGAATTAGCTTGTCATAACACAAAAACAAAGCCATATGCCCACAAGTCAATCTTGTTATTTTACAGAATACTGTACACAATTATAATGGAGTACAGTGTGTTCAAACTACTGTGATGGCTGGATGGTGTTGTTGTTCAACACCTTATTGTATTTACTATTTATTTCTTTTTCCTGTAAAGCCTCTGTACTGAGCTGTTCAATTGAGGTAATCAAGGAGGTGGCTAAGACCAAACAGTTTGCACTAAAACGAAATGTCCTTAATATGTCTATATACATGTTTTTTATGAGCAATTTTACAATTTAAAATAAGGTTAAAATGCTGCTAGTAGCTTGTAGCTACCGTAACGAGCTTGTCAACTAATGTTAGCCAGGATAACTATCATAGTTAGTTAGCTAGTTAGCTAGCTAGAAGGTTATTTTTTATATTTTGCTGCAGGCATTGCCATGATACTTGAGAAAGAATTCCTCTAAGTTCCTTAAGATGTGAGGTATGCTAAAACTGAAACAATTCCAAAGATCTGTACTAACACTAGAAATTGTCCTGCACAAGAAATACTTATTGCCTGTGAAAGCTACCTCAAGATGTGCAGTTGATTTTATTTGTTTTTATAAAGCCCACTGATCGTGAAGATGTCATCAAAGGAATGACCATCGGAATCCTGGCAGTTGTAGAGGGTGTGAAGGACCCCCCCCCCAGCAAACTACAGTGATGTGGTCCTGGTTTTCGAAGAGCATGCTGTCCTTAGTAAACTTGGAGATGTACCAAATTAACTTGTGGGCCTGCACTATGCTTTGAATATGAACAGCGTTGCGCTGCGCTATGCTTTGAACTTAATAAACAGATGCTGGATTACCTCAAAAGTATATTTGAGATCTTCAGGGTACTGAAGATCTCAAATATACTTTTGAGGTAATCCAGCATCTGTTCGTGGACATTGGGATAGAATCCTGCACTGCAAGAGTGCACAAACTCAAGAATAGGTTACTGAGTTAGAGAGACTTTTCCTGTTGGTATAAGGAGTATTTCTCAGGTACTGCCCTTAAAATGCAACATTTTATTTATTCTGTTTCTGGATGTTTTGTAAAAATGGATTTTCCAAGACAAATATATATTCTTGCCCTCTTGTATTCTTGCCCTGTGTTTGCAGAGGATACATTTTTTGTTCTAAAACTGAGATTGCTAGGAAGAAAATAAACAGTAGACTGTATTTGTGTCCAGTATTTCAAAGTTTTTTTATCTTAATTTAATCATGAGTGGAAATTCCACTTATGGTACATGTGGATGTATGTATTGGGACACATACTGCTATTTTTTTCCCCTTCTAAAATCAAGAGTGTTAAAGATCATATGGTTGGAGTAACTCTCTACTGAATTTGACTGCATTCAGTAACGTTGAGGTTACTGAGGTCTGTGCACAATTGAATATCTGTGTCTCCAATAGACTAGGACTCTCTGGAGCAGATAAACATGAACCTATTGGCACCATGTCTAATGCCAGGTATGGACTAGCCCCTAGCATTCAGCTGAACAGTAGTGTGGTCTCTGGAATGATAATGCTCCATTCAATACTTTTGAGGTCTCTAACTTAAAATTATGCTAAAAAAACATGTTTTGCTGTTTTTCTGTAGTTGAGAATGGTACCACTGGTCATGTTTCTGCTTTAACCAACTAATGGTAATTATGTGAATTGCTAATTAAAATAATTAATCATTTGAATTATGTAATTAAATGATCTGAAAAATATTTGAACCTCAACTTTATCTATGGAACCTGTAAATAAGTTGAAAAACCTAGCAATCATATCAAAGAACTAAGTGGTGGCTCAGCGGTTAGAGCTCCGGGCTGTCGATAACAGGGTTGTGGGTTCGATTCCCGGGCTCGGCAAGCTGCCACTGTTGGGCCCTTGAGCAAGGCCCTTTACCCTCTTTGCTCCCCGGGCGCTGTACTCACTGCCCCTAACACGTGTGTGTGTGAGTGTGTTCACTACCAGATGGGTTAAATGCGGAGGACACATTTCGCTGTACGCTGTACAGTGACAAATACGTGCACCTTTACCATTTCACTGCATGGTTGTTAAAACTGAAAAAAATAAGTTCTGCCCATAACAAAACTAATTTATGTAAATCCATGTCACTTGAAATAAATAGTAGGTAAATTACCAGGATGTTGTGTGAAAAAAACTTAGTTACCTTAGATAAACTTAACAGATCATGTCTTTACACCCTTAACTGAGTCAAAGCAAAAAGATAACTTGACTAAGTTGAGTCAACAAATATTTTTTTACAGTGTGTGGAGCATCTTACTAGCGTCTGGGGCCTGGTTTCTTAAGCTTCTGGTCTGGTTCAATCTGTAAGTCTGATTAACAAGCAAGATTGCTTCTTTTTTTAAGGCAAATAGACATTTGCCGTTTGCCACACTAACTAAAGGCACAGTTTCTTCTGCCCTAGTACTGCTTGTGGTGATGCGACTTGATTTTCTTGGGCACTGGTCTCCCACCATGGGACTGAACCAGTGAACTATTATAATTTAAACTAATGTACTCTATGCTTTTCATTTGTTGTTAGTCTAGAGCTCCCCAATATCCTTCCAATAATCATGCACGTTTTTTTTTTTTTTCTCTCTTGCTTTTTTTCTTTCTCTATCAACCTTCACAATAGGTGCTCGGTGTAACCAATGAGGAAGCGCCATGCTCTGCACCGCACCAATGCAAAGTTACTGCTGTGTCTGAGGAGGCGTGTCTTGGGACATAAAGAGACCAATTGGGAAGGAGCTTAGTGTGGCAGAGTACGGTGGTTAGACAGAGACTTTGGTCGTTGCCGATTGTGTCCAAACATTAAAACAATGACTACTGTGAATGTATAGGCATGCCCAAAACGTCCACTCTTCACATTGCTCGAGCGAGCGAGCGAGAGAGAGAGAGAGAGAGAGAGATCAACAAAAGTGGTGGGGAACACTCTGAGAAAACAACACAGAACATTCTGCAAACACTCAATCATGCTTACCTTATATTTTAATGTTTGGACACACTAGGCTAGGGACGGGTGCCACTTGTGTATTTATGTGTCAGGTTTAGCTTTAGTCGTGGCAGGTTATTTGTTTTGTTCTTTTCTTTCCTTTAGCACCAGGTATTACCGTTTTACTGCACCGGTATTTCAATTGCTACACCCTGTTTTATTCATGTTTATACCAATTTGTATTATACCCTTGTTGTATTAAAGTTAAGTGATGACTCTATAAGAGGAATGTAATACCTACGATATTCCATTTAAAACTGAAAATAAGTGTTTTAACTGATAGTTATTGTTGCTGTCATTGACTCACCTTAAATTAAAACAGAACTCAGTATTACAACAATACTGTTCCTAATGATCATTAACTTCTAATGAAGAACACAGTAACACCTTGAATTATTTTCTGCATAAGTTGGTTGTTATCTTGTTCATTTTTTCACTTGATAGAAATGCTGACAAAACTGTTCAGAAAATGTTCTGTGCAATACTGTTAAATTCTGTGCGGTTTCATTACTGTTACAAAACATATCCTTCTGGGGTAAAACTTAAGACTAAAATATTTGATTTGATTGTTTACGCCACTGTTAACCTTCACTATTTTTGTATATTCTGTGTACTCTTGACACAAGCTGCAAACTTCAGTCAGTCATGGAAAACAAATACTCTTGAAACTTTAAGCATTTTTGGCCTTATTGCCCTAGTCTGTTTATTGGAGTTTATATGGTCTGCAGCTATGGTTATTTTCATGGTTCTGAGCAGATTAAAACCAACTCTTGTGCTTTTGGATCAGTAGCGGTGTATGGGCACTGAGACCTTGAGCATTTAATAGGCATCTTACTGTGCAAACTGAAGTCTTGAGAATTTTTGACCACCTGCTTCCTCAGTGTTTCTTTATCTTTGAACTAGTGATCTATGCTTCCAGCTGTATCTGTAGGAACATTTAGTGCATTTTTATATTCTTTTTTCCTTGTTAGCACAAGGCAATGATCTCATCTTTTAACATTTCTAACATAACTATGCCATATTTTTGCACAGTCAACAAAGCCCCATCCAGCCCAGGTATTTGATGTGTACTATGTCAAGTACACCTGGCCCTAGGGAACTAATGAAGCCCTTGATTTGCCACCTGATTTGCAAATGTGCTCTTTATGAAGGATTCTATTTAGGGGGTTGAATAATTCTGAGACTGCAGTCAGAAATTGGCATTTTGTGTTAAATTTGGAGAAACCACTTATCTGTTCTTTAAATTATTCTTGTTTCATTGGTTTATTGCAAACAACAAGTTTGTCAATGTTGCTGATACCTAAAACCTAATTTGCAATTTGGGTTGAATAATTTTGATTGCAACTGTATCACAGTTTCTGAATTCTGTATTGATGTTCTGATGTTAAGATTCTGAGGTTTCTTCAGTAGAACTAAAATAATTAACTACCACCAAAAAGCACACTGAAGACCTTATAAGACCATACTAATGTAAAATTCAGTGTTGAATTTCAAGTTTACTTAATTTGTTTTTTGTTGCATTTTCTATGTGTGAACAACTTGGGACCATTCCCCAAAGCGCTCATATTATATTAACACCTCACACATAAAATATTTACATTTGCAACAAAAAAAGATCATGGACAGTTTAGCTTAGCTATAAGCCTATATCTAGGACTGTAAAGCTCTCTCTGTCTCTCTGTCCCTATGCTTCTCTCTCCCTCTGTAGCTGGTGGCCCCTGCCACTCAAGAGCTGGTTCATACCACTGTTACACCCTGGGTAACATAAGCAACATTAAAAGACAGTTCCTTTAAATTGATGTTATGGATATGGCTGTTTTGGTCAATATATTTGTGTATACACAGATCTGACATTGGCTCTCATTCCTATAGTGGTCTTAAAACAAGTGTACAGTTGATTTGTAGATAATTCTTATGCATCATTAAAGGTGGTGTAATAAAACAGTTTAGTGACATTTTGAGGTTATTTAACAAACATTCTGAAAACTCAAAACGTCTGTTTGAAGAATAAAGAAGCAGCTGTTAAACAGCATTTCATCTCTTTAGGGTTGTATGGCAGCCAGTGTTACAGTTAATACTGCACAAGTAATTATAATAATAGATTACAAAACTTTGAGCCAAAAGGGCGGCTGTCATCTAGAGCAGGACAAACTTGATAATGAACCACCAACCACTTCAAGAAACTTAAGTTGATGCTTTGCAACAGGCCTTGCAGTTCCCTAACATGAGCAACACAAATCTGTGTGTAGTTTTTAAACATGCCATGTAGCTAGACAGGCCGATAACATTATAGAACCTAAAGCGGCCCGTCCGGAAGAGTGAGTCAAACAAGAAAAGAGAGACTCTGCAGGAAATGTAAGATGGCGCCGCGGAGGTGGCAGCCTGTTGCAGCAGCTCCTGCTCACTTCTGAGCTTTTTCTAACTTTTTTCCAATTTAGAAGTTTTTAAGTTAAGTTTCTTTGGTAGTTTAGTGTTACTTATGACTCTAGGCACAATGGACAACAAAAGCGTGGTGATTTTTCTGGTTTCTATGCTACTTTTTTCCTTGTTTACGACCGTGTCTGGAGATCCCGTGCGGAGTCGCATGCCTATTGTTAACACCAGGGACCAGCTGTTAGCGCTCAGCAGCGCTGCTGTGCTGCCGCGCGAGAGGCACGACATCCCCCGCGAGCTGAGGAGGAGGCGGCGGGGGAGCCGGGCTGGAGCTCTGTGTCGCGCCCGGAGGAGACGCTACAAGCCCGCTCTTCCTTCTGTAGTCATGGGGAACGTGAGGTCGCTCCCCAATAAGATGGACGAGCTGGTGGCGCTAACGCGACATCAGAGGGAATACCGGGAGTGCAGCATCATGGTGTTCACAGAGACCTGGCTAACCACGCTGACTCCAGACACGCCCGTATCTGTGGAAGGATTTCACCTCAGTCGGGCGGACAGGACGGAGGAGAGCGGTAAGAGGAAGGGAGGCGGACTGGCAGTATTTGTGAATGATAGATGGTGTAACTCTGGGCACATCACTATTAAGGAGCAAATCTGCTGTAAGAACATTGAACTGTTAGCCGTTAGCATGAGGCCGTACTATCTGCCGAGGGAATTCTCGCACGTGATCGTGATCGCTGCGTACATCCCCCCCTCTGCTAACGCTGACTCGGCTTGTGATGTCCTGCACTCAGCTGTGTGCAGGCTGCAGACACAGCACCCGCAGGCCCTCCTTCTTATCTCCGGAGACTTCAACCATGCTTCTCCATCCTCCACTCTGTCCACCTTCACCCAGTATGTAACCTGCCACACCAGAGACATGAAAACACTGGACCTGTTTTTTGCCAACACAAAGGAGGCATACAACTCGTCACCTCTCCCTCCCCTTGGAAGATCTGATCACTGTCTGGTTCATCTTCTGCCTGTGTACAAACCCATTGTACATAGGGAACCAGCTGTCACCCGTACAGTGAAGAAATGGTCTAAGGAGTCTGAGGAGGCTCTGAAGGACTGCTTCGAAACAACGGTGTGGGAAGAACTGTGTGATCCTAATGGGGAGGATATTGGCAATCTCACTCACTGCATTACGGACTACGTCAACTTCTGTGTGGATAACACCGTGCCCACCAAGACTGTTCGGTGTTTTTCCAACAACAAGCCATGGATTAATCCAGATATAAAGGCTCTCCTAAAAGCGAAAAAGAGGGCCTTCAGATCTGGTGACAAGGATGAGCTGAAAGCTGTGCAGAGGGAACTGAGAAGGAAGATCAGGGAGGGGAAAGCCAGCTACAAGAGGAAGCTGGAGGAACAGTTGCAGCAGAACAACATCAGGGGAGTGTGGAAAGGCCTTCAAACCATCTCTGGCCACACAAAGTCCAACTCCCAGGTGGCGGGGGACCAGAAGTGGGTGAATGATCTCAATCTATTTTTCAACAGATTTGATCAATCACCTAGCCCTGCCCCCACACAGACACCCCTGCTGTATCCCCACTCAGCAGCACTACCATCATGCTGCCCTCCCCCTTCTTCTTCTTCTCTCAGAACTTCTGGCTCACAATCATCACCATCATCATCCCCTAATGGCTCATCGTCTGGCAGCATCAACCACCCATTCACACATTCCAGCACCCAGCCCCCCTGCTCCAACCTGTCCTTCACAACAACCCAGGTGAGAAATGAGCTGAGGAAGATCAAGCCTAAGAAAGCTACAGGTCCTGATGGAATCAGCGCCAGGCTCCTCAAGTCCTGCGCTGATCAGCTGTGCAGGGTAGTTGAGCATATGTTCAACATGAGCCTGAAACTGGGAAGAGTACCACAGCTGTGGAAAACATCTTGTGTGGTACCTGTGCCCAAAACACAGCACCCAAAGGACCTAAACAGCTACAGGCCGGTGGCACTGACTTCCCATCTGATGAAGTCACTGGAGAGGCTGGTCCTCAACCACATCCGCCCTCTGGTGAGCCCATCCATGGACCCTCTTCAGTTCGCCTACCAGCCTGGTGTCGGGGTGGATGATGCTGTCATCTATCTTCTACACAGAGCTCTTTCTCACCTGGAGAAGCCCGGCAGCACTGTGAGGATCACCTTCTTTGATTTCTCCAGTGCTTTTAACACCATACAGCCAGGGCTTCTAAAGGACAAGTTGGGACATTGTAGAGTGGACAGTCACCTGTCTAACTGGATACTGGACTACCTCACCAACTGACCACAGTATGTGAGGGCACGGGACTGTGTCTCTGACTTGGTGGTCAGCAGCACAGGAGCCCCTCAAGGAACGGTCTTGGCACCGTTCCTCTTCACCCTGTACACTGCTGACTTCATGTACAGCTCACCGACCTGTCACCTCCAGAAGTTCTCTGATGACTCAGCGATCGTCGGCCTCATATCCAATGAGGAGGACAGCGAGTACAGAGAACTTATTCAGGACTTTGTGGACTGGTGTCTGCAGAACCATCTGCAGATAAACACTGGAAAAACCAAAGAACTGGTAGTGGATTTCCGCAGGTGCAGACACCCCCCTCCATCAGTGAACATCCGGGGTATGAACATCGAGAGTGTGGACTCTTATAAATACCTGGGTGTTCATCTGAACAACAAACTGGACTGGTCAGTCAACACTGCTGTACTCTACAAGAAAGGCCAGAGCAGACTCTACCTGCTGAGGAGATTGAGGTCCTTTGGAGTGCAGGGAGCACTCCTGAGGACGTTCTTCGACACAGTGGTGGCATCTGCCATCTTTTATGGAGTGGTCTGCTGGGGCAGTAGCATCTCGACGGCAGATAAGAAGAGACTGGACAAACTCATAAAGAGGGCCGGCTCTGTCCTTGGGTGCTTCTTAGACCCAGTGCAGGTGGTGGGAGACAGGAGGATGACAACCAAGCTGGCATCCATGCTGGAGAACAGCTCCCACCCCATGCATGAGACTCTGGCAGCACTGGGCAGCTCCTTTAGCGACAGGCTGCTTCACCACAAGTGTGTGAAGGAGCGGTATCGCAGGTCCTTCCTTCCTGCTGCCGTCAGACTACACAACCAACACTGCTCCCAGCGGACCACATACACACACACTTAACTACACACACATGTTCATGTTCAGGGAATACTATGTGCAATATCCCACCCCAATGTGCAATTAAGAGTCTTTTGCTGTAAATAATATTGTTTATTGCTTTTTTAATTCTTATTTATATTGTGTACATAGTGTAAATTATTTATCTAAATTTTTGTAACTGAGTGTCCTGCTATCCCTTTCTGCTGTTACACTGTGAATTTCCCCACTGCGGGACTAATAAAGGACTATCTTATCTTAACTTTCTCTAGAACTAGAATGGCAAGACTCTGCAATTAGATTGTGTCAGCAGAGTTATTGCCACTTTTATGCACTATGTGTCTCAGCACTCTGTGACCCCACTCTGTCACTTTATGACTTTACATCTGCTGTATAAAGTTGTCAGATTTATGTTTATCTAAGCTATGCAGGGTCAGGGACCAATGGCCAAAATGCTACTTAATGCCTACCATTCTGAGTATGGAGCAGCAAGGTAGCGACAACATTTGTGCTCTATGGCTGGGCACCATGTCTGGCCTTATGAAAGTCATAATATACCCTGCGTCCACTTAGGCAGAACAAGAAATCCCTTCCACTACAATAGAAACTTTGCAAAAGTTCCCCATACCAGCACAGTTCATTTTTTGGGATTTGTACAATTCCACTGATGTGGACCACATGTTATTTCCCTACAGCTTGAGCAACTGAGACAGTCGCAGAGGATTTTTCTACATCCTCAACAAATTCGCTGTTCAGAGTGTGTGGACTGTGCAGGCTTTAGATACATGGAGCATATGAGTAAATTTCTCTTGCCCAAGAAGAATTGTTCTTTTCAGGGTTGCTGATTCCCACTACCTCTTGCTGGGTGGGAGTATTGTACCAGCTGCACTAGCTCAGACAAAACAAAATCTAGACAAAACAAATCTAGAATTATATGCACAGCCCAAAATGATCAGACAAAGAAGGTGGAGTACTTCACCGAAATACTTTAGATATCAAATAAAAATTGTAGGAACATCAGTTCTTTTGAGATTTTTTATGTTAACATAACATACATTAACATAATAGTGACAAATAAGACGAATTAATGTTATGTTTACAGTTAATTAATGGTTAATTAATGTTTACAGACTGTTAATTAATGTTAATTAATGTTTACAGTCTGCCAGTGTCTTAATCTTTAAAGTGATAAAGAAATTAGAAACTTCACTGCAAACAATAATTGTAAGGAGATTTATTTAGAGAAGGACAGTGGTCCACTAAAAGGTATTTACATCAATCCTAAGCTCGATCCTGTTGACATTACCCAAAACAGGGTCTGCAATTTTTTGTAATCATACACTAGATTTAGTTTTGGCCCTGGGTGTTAGTAAAGATAACCTAAATATTTTTCTCAGAAATCTCAGACCATTCAATTATTTTATGAGCTACATCTTACTTATAATGTATGTATGTCCACTTATTATTGTATAAAAGTGTTAACAATTTTTCATTCCTACAATTTATTGAAAACTGCTGTCTGCTGATGCAAGTCCATTTGTGGTTGGGTGCTGGTGCCTACCCTCTGGGTCAGCCATGTCCCACTGTAACCCCCCCCTCCATTTTGCTGCGCTCTTTCTAACCCATTTGTTTTTTCTTTTCTCTCTCTCTTTTCCATGTATTGAAATGCCTTGTTCCGACTGTTATGTCCCAGTACTAACACCAAACACTCAGTTATGGTTTGAAGTATTATTTGTCACAGTTCTTATAAAGACATGGGCATGTTAGACACTGTTTTTTTGTTTTTGTTTTTTTAAAGGGAAAAAATGCTAATGCATACAGATTGCATCTTACCAGCTTGTGGGGTAGCAGATTCCATTACCAGCACAAAACCAAAAAAGTAAACTTCAGATACCAAACACAATTAGGTCCACTGATTATGCAGAGTTGTAGTCTATTTAAGTAGTTAAGTAAGTAAGTTAAGTAGTTCAAATTACATTTTTCCCTGAGCTGTTGCTTTCATGCAGTACAACAAAAAGTAACCATTTCACCTATAGAATGTCAGTACTGCTTACATTCATAAATGCACGTCATGACAAACTTTTACCCTGAAACAACTGCATACACTGTACCAACTGTATAACAGTATATTTGATAAAATGAATATGAAAATATTTATTTATGAGCCAGCCAAAAATGTTTGCTTTCTATCGTCACCTCTGCTAACTGAATCGTCTTCAGATGTGAAGCGGTTAGTTAATGATAAGTCCACCTCAGAAGGTCGTACTTAAGGCGGGTTTGGTCAAAAACAACATTAACACTGTGGGAATGTTTTGTTTGCTTCTGTTTTCTGTTGCTAACAGAGAGCAAACATATGTACTTTAAACAAAACAAATAAAGAACTTTGTGAAAGATATTATTATCAGTAGCTTATTTGTATCTTTTTTCCATCCTTGTGGATGTGAGTAAACCATTAAACATAAACAGTGCGGTGTTTGTGCAGATGCGTTATCAGCGTTAATCTTTTATTTATTTATTGATAAGCCATCAACTTAGTAAGTCTGGGCTTTTTAAAAAAAAAAACAAATTTCCCACTCAAAAGTTTGTGGTGCCATTTATGTGCATTCATCTCCTAAATATGACATTTTTATGACATGACTTAAGGTCAGGCTCTTAAACACTCATTAAGCTTGAGTTTTTATCATCAGAGTTGTTCTTTCAGATCAGCTCAAAATTATACATATGAATTATCTGTTTGAATGTACATGATGATGTAGTGTACTGTTGTATTTTTATGTATGAATATGCCATTTGAGCACAATGCCAGGAATCCAGGTAATTGTGCTTTTTAGTATTTTTATGTTAATTTTACTGTTGGTCCTCAAATAATTCAAATAACAGCCTGCTTTGAACATTGTTGGAGTGATAGCCAATGTTTCTGCACAAGAAAGTGTTCCTATAAATCATTTGTGTGACATTGTAACATGTAAATATTTAAACACATTCTAACTGATGCTAACTTTATGTATTAAAATAATATTTGCCAGGACACACATCACCTTAACATTTTTATTAATATGAAAATGTTTATTGCTTGTACTTGGATTGTGTTTGCTCCTTCAAAACGTTAGGTGCTTTAAAATTACATCTAGCACACTCAAACACTGAGTAAAGTCAACACAACATTCAAGTGTGAGCTTGAAAACACTTACAAAAGCAGATTTTAGTCCTCTATTTGGGCATTTAAGGAGTCATGAGACAGTGAGCTGTCCATTTGTAAGTTGCCAGTACAAAACCAACAAGCTCAGAAATTATTCTACTCATAAAAGTAGAATACGCCAAATCCACACAGCAATAATAAAGTAGACTTTAACAAGAATAGACTGTATTGAGGATTTAGGAGAAGCAAGTACATCCTTACACACTGGTCAAGATACTAGTTGGAAAGTCAAGTGATCCTATCTTCCTCAGAGGCAGAGGCACCATAGAGAGCATCCTGAGCTACATCACTGCCTGGTTTGGGAACTACATCGTCTCGGACTGCAAGACCAGTGAATAGTGAGGACGACTGAGGTATCAGTCTTTCTCCCATCCATCATGGACATTTGCACCACCTGTTTCATCCGCAAAGCAACCAGCATTGTGGATGACCCCACGCAGCCTTCACAGAAACTGTTTTTTTTTTTGTTTTTGTTTTTTTTTGCTCAAGCCTACTTCCCATTACTGTCTCGGTCTATCTGATTTATTTTTTGTACCCTGCCTGTCCACTTTCTAGTCTGCACTCTGCGTCTTATCTCCACTGTCTGTATTGTGTTGTACTGTCTGTCTGCACAGTGTTGTGTGTTGCACCATGGTCCTGGAGGAATGTTGTGTAGTTTCACTGTGTACTCTGTACATGGTTGAAATAACAATAAAGCATCTTGATGTGTTTGATTCCCTGTTTTCGGCAATTGGTGTCTCTTTGGACAATGTGATTCAAAGCGAAGCGCAGTTATTTAAGGTTCTGCATGATACTCACAACTTCAAGAATGTGCTTGTTACACAATAATCATTATAGAGAATACAATAGTATTGTATTGTACTGTACACATGTACTGTAGTTCCTTGAAAGCTCAAGTCAACAATTGAGAGGAAATATCAAGATTCACCCACACTGTCTTTTTACTCTGATGTTCATTCACGTGGAGTCCAATATATGGCTGACATGATCCTCTCTACAGGATGGTGTAGTGAAGTTTTACAAAATCTGTGTAGTGGTGCCTAAAGATTCCTTTGCAAGAAACTGTTATGTCGTTTAAAAACCCTGGTTTTTGAACATTATATATTTTTTGAGATTTAAGAAAACAGTTTTCAAGACATACATGTCCTTGATCCTGATATGTGTAGGGTTAGGGTTAAGGTTAGGGTTAGCGTCAAACAACACGACTCTCACCCCCTCTGGAGGCACTTGGTGACCCTAAAGAGCAGAGACCCTGGAAACTCCTCTCTTCCGAAATGCAAGAAGTGGAATTCCACGACACCTTAAATTACAGCTATCTCTGCATTATAACTTCTACATGTTGCACCTATATTTACTCATATAATGTATGTGCCTCATACTCACGGGTGATGGAGTTTAGCATTTAAGTAACTGTTCTAACTGAAGAGTAAGAAAAATATCCTACTACTGGTGCCTAGAGTTTAACCTGAGCAGGGATGTTACATTCAGATTGTTAAGTCTTGCACACCAAAACGTTACCTTCATTTAACAATGATCAGTCAGACCAGTCCAGTTCTAACCGATAGCAGTAGCTGTCCACGTGATCAAACCCAGCAGTCAGTGTACTTTCCCCAACAGCTAACCTTAATACTATTCCAACCACAATTTCAGGAATAATGTTCTGTGGGATGAGTGTTGTTACATGCTGATATGCTGAACGCATATCTATATCCTATATCTCTTTCATCATCACATGTTTATTTTAATAAATGTTTTATTCATCATAAACTAGCGTCTCATGTGTGAGTGTATACAAAGAGATTGGGTCCCTGGAGCAATCAAACTGCCTTTTGAATGGAGACTGATATTAATTCTAAGCTGAACTGCAATTCAAGGTAAGCTTTATTGATGGTCCAAATTGATACAACTAGTAAAGTACATTTTACAGTCCTGGGTGAGAGTCCCAGGTGGTGCCCCATTTATTCTGGTCATAACTAATTAAACCAACAATAAATCAATTAACATAATCAATAATTCCTGATTTGTAACAGCGCTCCCACATACGCTACATATGTTTTCTCCTCTTGACCGCTTACAAAGTTGGCACAAAACTGTTTGTTACAGTGAAAGTGTTTCAGTTAGGACTGTTTTAAAACAACAAAACAAAGTAAATGGTGGATAGTATTGGTATTTGTCAGGCCTGCGTTGCTTTGGCTCTATATGGGCAGACATAACAAAACAGGGAACTGGGAGGAATACAGAGGTTGGTACAGGGCGCTAGGAACTTGGGACAGGGAGACAAGAACTAAACAGGGTAGGCAAAACCAAGGCAACTGAGCAGTGGGGATAACGAGAACAAAAAATCACAAGCCGAGCTTGGGTGTAAAAACAGGACAGGGCAGAAAGGGGAAACAAAACATGAAGCAGTGCTTCAGAAAGGGCAAGGGCAAAACAAAACCTAAAGATAATCAAGAGGGGAAAATAAAGGAGCAAGATATAAAGAAACAAACCAAGCAAGAAGCAAGCAAACGCGGCGGTTTCCATAAGCGCAGACCATGGAACCCACTGAACAACGCGGTTGACCAGGCTCACAGCACCTACCAGCCTGTGGACTGGGCTTAAGGTCTGTGAATCATGAAAACGAAGGGAAAGTCCTTAATTGAACCTTTGGGCGGAGTCCTGGGATTGCCCCGGGGGAGAGCATGGTAACGAGGGTCTGACAGCTGTCACATTTTGGAAAGTTTTCTACAGATATTAGTGTTGCAGTTTTCAATATTTTAACATGAAGATTATTTGTATTTCCTTGATACAAATAAAAACTAAATTCACACATTTCCCCACTTGCTCTTGTGATCCATGGGAATTTAATTGTTAATGCATGAAAGCACCTATGCTGAAAGTGTCTGGGGTGAATCTATTAAACTCATCTATTGATTTACTGAAATAAATGATTGGGCAGTTCATTATTAAATGTGGCTTTTAAGGGTAATTTTTGTGTGCAACCAGGTTACTGTCTGCACAGCGTTGTTGCATTTTGAGTAATTTTATTTTACTAAATTATTCTTCTAATGGAAAGGTTCGGTACAACGTTATAAGTTAAATGTTATAAGCTAAATGTTATGTAGCAGTTTTAATGTTCTTATTTAGTCTGGCATTTGCTGTTGAAAACATGGCTATTTCTTTTTGTTTTTTTTTTCATTGCAAAAAAATCTGGTCACCTTACAATGTACAACAAATTTACACTAATGAACTATGTCTACAGCATCATAGAGCAAAATACTTTTGCCATTTGAGCATGTTCTCTAGCCATCAATCTCAGCACTCCGGCATAATTAAACTTATAACCAGCCTTGGCAGCCTGATGTGTCCACAAATTGTGGACTAAGACAAAAAAATAAAAAATGTTTACCATTTTAAGGAGGGCTGCTGGCTAATGAATCAGACAGTGGTGTCAGCTTCACTTTCCTGGCAGCATGAATCAGTTTTATTCAAGCAGTGACGCATGTTATGTGCCATTCCCATCTGGAGCGAAACAACCCATTGCCTATTTGTCCCAGGCTCATCATAAGCAGCGAAAGAGTGAGTGTAGCAAAGAGAAGAATTCCATTAATACATGCACCTGTTGGAGAATAAGATTAAGCGTTGATAGGCTGTGAGCGCAGTATGACGCTAGTGATCACACACTGAAATGTGTCAGCAGTTATTGAGAAGACTTGCATGGCTCTCCAATTCTGCAGACCTCCAATTCAAATGTGAGAGGACATCTCATTATTTGATGAAACACAGTTCATGATGACTTATGACTCAACTAAACTTCAGATAAGGCAAACTTTAATTTGCTGCACTTCAAACAAAAATCAGGAGCATATGTGATCCCTGGGAGTTAGAATTTTGGCTTCAATGCTATAACCTTGAAACGTAGAGATGACAGATGCTCTTGTTTTCTCTGATATTGTATTTCTCTCTCTCTCTCTCTCTGTCTTTCTCTCTCTCTCCTTTTCTTCCTTTTATCAACTGATGCATTACCTTGAGCAACAAGCACTGTGTTAATAAAGCGTATAATTTGACATTAAATATGCACATTTGTTTGGGTCAACAGCTGATTTTGTATACTTGTGTCACAATGCCATCTGTGCAGGGTCAGATGGTAGCTCTGTGTTTATGGCAGTGGGGGTGGGGGGGGGGTTAGATAAACACTTGTGTATGTGAGGACTGAGTCATTGTATTCATAAGAAAGTAGTGCAACAAGGTTTCTCTTTCTGTGGATGTGGTGAGGACGGCACTGTGTGTGTGTGCACCCTTATCCTCCAAGCCACCCCCACACAGACACAATCTCTGTTCTTCACACCAAGGAGCTCCAAACATAAATAGATGAATGCATACCATTCGAAGTGAGCTCGAAAGGAGGTACTTCCTCAGCCTTCCTTCCCTCTCCCACTCAGGTCAACCCTGGGCATTTTTATAGGCCGCACTGGAGATACAGTGGTTAAGATTACATATTTGAAACCACCAGCACTTGGAGCCAGTAATTCTAGTCTAGCAGTCTAGCAACTACCATTACTTGTTCTCAAAAAAATTATGTTTTTTAGGTTTTAGGTTACTTTTAAGGTTTTTATGGCAAGTCCGCAAATATTTACTCTTTGGCTATACAAGAGAATATCATGTGTTGTTTCGAACTGTTGTGAATATTCAATAATAAAAAAGAGTTTATTTTTAAATTAAACACAACGGATTGATTGCAAAGAGGATTTATTAAGAGGGAGAGTGTGGCCTTCAGATCCTTCAATCTTTTATATGAAGCTTGTGTCATCGTCTAGGTTTGGTGGCTAACTCCTCATGCTCTCAAGTCTAGTAAGTTAAATGCGCCTGACTAGCGCTACTCTATGTCCTAGTTCATAGTTTTCCCAGGCTCGGCTTGGAGGTTTATGTTTCTGAGTAACGGTATTTGCTCAGCCCCGGCAGCTAGCACTGCCCTAGTGCCTCACCAGCCCCAGGTGTGTTCCTTTTGTTTGCCCAGTATTGTTTGTCACGGTTTTGTTTAGTTCTTCCTTATCCCTTGTAATTGGTGCTGCATTTCTGTTTTTTTTCTGTTCTGGTTTATTGTTAGCAAACTCCTCGCTTCGGTCCATCCCCTGCGAGTGTTCTCCCGTCATTGTCAGACCGAGTGGATCATGACAGCTTGGAACTATTTTTTTATTTTGACAGTTTTAAGCAAGATTGTACATCAGGTAATTTACTTTTTAAATAAAGATCAAAGCTAGACTGAAAATAATTTTTAATCTAACATTTGTAAATGTCAGTGTAAAGCCTTACTGTTTGTTTCATAGACAAGTTTTATTAGTACATTATTTAATAATCACTCACAAGAGCATCTTGTCTCCTGGATAGATTGTATTTGTAATGCTTAATGAGCAAATTGTACAATCAAAACTTCATTTATTTGGATTAATATAGCTGTAGTGACTTATGACTGTACTTTTCTTTTTCTGTAAATGTTACTACTGCAGCATTGAAGAGCTCACATTTGCTCACTCACATTCACAAAATTTAAGTGAGCTAATGTACATTTACTAAAAACAAGGTACAACTTATTTAGCTAGTTTAGCAAGCTTTAGTAAAAGTAAAACTTGTCACTAACATTAACTACATCATGCGTGTAAACATCTGGTCTAGAACTGTGGCTGACTATACAGTGTTGTAGATGAGTGATATTGGGGACAGTTTTACTGTTAACTTTTATTTTATACAGTTGCACCCTGGCCAATATTTCTATTACTGTGAACAATTACAAGAGTGAATGAACTGAATTTTAAGAATTTAAAGTATGCTTTCACAAAGCAGCTTTACAGAGCCTCTTTTGAGCAAGCTGTGTGGCAACAGTGGCAAGGAAAAACTCCCTTGGCTCAAGAGGAAGAAACCTTGAGAGGAACCAAGACTCAAGGTTTCAAGAACCAATATGTTGTCATGGTGAATATAAATAATACTATTGCTTAATGATATTCTGACGGTGCTAAATAGATTACTCACAATATGACTGAGTTTACTGAGCCATTTGAATGCACAGCGTTTGAGCCATTTGAATTCAGGGGGACTGCCCCCGGGGTGGGCGCGGCGATGCGGACCTGACATACATTTTAGTTGCCTTTGTGGGTAAATTTAGATTTGCTATTCAAATGTAAGATGTCTGAGTAGCCACACACGTTTGTTACATATTAAAGTTGGTTACAATGTTTAAGAGACACTTTTTTGGAATGGAATGCTTTAGGGCATTCTAGGAATTGGAAAATACATTTCTACAATTTGGTTGGCAACAAAAGGATTAAATTCTTAAAATGATCAAATCAGGATTTCCTGTGGTACACCACTGGCTGGGATTTTAATGATAACTTAAGGCTTAACTCAGTAGATTTAGCAAACTACCAGTCGCATTTTGATTTCCAGTGTCGTTACAAAAAACATTTCTCCAGCCTTTCTAGAAGATGTCACTTGCAAACATGTTAAAATAGATAATGGCTTTTATAAAGCTCTGTTCCAGGGCTCTTTTCTGAAAGACTGTTACTCTAATTCAGGGTTTATCTTGGAGGTGTGCTTTTTCCTATGTTTTGCCATTTGTTGCACTAGTTCATGGTTCCCCTTACCCTGAGGAGAAACATGTCGCCTTTTCTGTGGTCTGCATGTAAAGCCTGAGATTGAGGAAGTAAAATGCCCTTGGTGAGTGCCCTTGGAGAGGAATGCGCATGGCGAAATTTAGGTGACCCAGGAATGAAAGGAGCTGCCACTTGGTCAATCAAGAATGATGCCAAGAAATTAGACAGAAGTAGCAGTTCTGACTGTTTTCTCCAAAACCACATCAGGCTCATACTCAGCAGATTATGCGCAAAGAATGAAGACTAGGGCAGAGCAATCAGGCTAGGACAAACCCCACAAGGAGACCAAGAAATAGCAGGCAAAACCAGAGTCAGTTGGCACAAAAGACAAAGCAGGAGTTGGTCAGGGTGGCAAGACAATGGAGCAGTTTGCTTTTCCCAAACCTAAGAGGATTGAGAATTTAAATTGTTGCAAATCAAGATGCCACTCAGGAAGAACAAGCGCCTGCCATGGATGCCACATGCACTGGAGCCAGTGATGTGGGGCACGAAGCGAGCCAGCGAAGCAAAGGGAGAGTTAGAGATCATGTATGGGAGCTGAAAGGACAATGAAGAGATGGGGAAGGATGACACCAAAGGAACGGACTGGGATGTTCAGAAAGGAACGTGTTGATATGATAAGCAGGGAACAAAATGTACTGTGCAAGATGGGCCAGACTGGGTGGAAAAGCCAGAAGCAAAGAAGCTAGCAGGAATGGCGATGCCAGATCGCCGCCTGAAAGATCAGGTCGAGAGGCTGGGAAAAGGAGGGCGAGATGTATAGGAGAACAGCTCATCATCGAAGGCTACGAGGGCGATGTCCATACAAGCTTAGTGATGCAAAGGTTGTTCAAAGGGGATAGACTGTGAGATGTGGTTATATGGTGGGGCGATGACATGAAAAAGGTAAGGGGGAGAAACCGGTTGCTCTTTGATTTAGTTTCTTTTCTTGGTGCAGCGGTCCACATAGCCTTGCAGCTGTGGCCTCAAGTTGTGAACAGCATTGGCATTCATTTTGTTCAAGGGTTGAGCTACTGCCTGATACTGGCTACGGCCAGTGAGTTTATTCGAACATACCTAGGTATGGTTTAGTTCTCTACGCGTTTGCAAATGTGTGCTTGAGTGCATCCATAAAAGTGGAACACTCTCTGTGTGCTGCGTTATTTTATGGACCTTATGTCCTGGCAACAACACACCCTGTTAAAAAGCAATGAACTTTTGGTACTTACGAATATTCAGACAATGGAACTGAAATATACAAATGTTTAAATATCTTCTATTAATAAAACCATTGTTTTAACAAAGTCGATAATGGCTCATTCATGTTAATGGGCTTTCCTCAGATCACAAAACTCCTTGTCCAGCAGTTTGTCCATCCATGTGCTGTACTGCCCACACGTCCACTTCAGCTGTTTCCTTGTCTCCTCTCCTTCTCTTCCTTTTGTGTCAGAAAAATCTAAATATCAGAAGGCTTCTGGAGCTCAGTTGATTGACTAAAGATGTATTTGTTTCCTCCCACACATTTTCAGATCATTGTCAGTGACTTCTGATCATGCACCCAATTTTAGCCAGGTGTATGAAATCTGGCTGTACATCATAGCAGCTGAGATATCAAAGTGGGAACAATTTTCTTTAAATTTGGCACATAGCCTCTAGAGGAGGATTAAGGAAACCTAATAAAGTGGCCAGTAAGAGTTTATCATCAGCCTCAAGCCCACTGCTAGCTGGATATTTTGCTTGGCTGTTCAGCCTATACTCTCTGTATATTGTATTCACTCTTTGCCATTGCTTTGTCACATTTTATTTCTTCTTCTTTTTATTTAAACATCTGTAAAGATGTACAAAGTTCTAAAAAAACCCTAATTTTTAAAGAAAAAATAATAATAAAAGGTCAAATATTTGTCAGGCTATCTATCATATATTTAAAATTGTATTTAATTGTCCTATAAGATATGTAGGCTTTTATGGTAAAAAAAGTTAAAAGTGGTGTATTAATGGTGCACATATACTTTTATAGGTGTAAATTAGGTAAATAAATGCAATTATGCATATGAGAGACAACACGGCACAGAAAATCTGCTAACACAATCCAATTTAAGGAATAAATTTAGTGTTACCTTTAACAATTTTAGGGTTGACATAACACAAATTTGCAGTGTATATTTGCAAATTTGCAGTGTATATTAAACAGCGATATTTTGCATTTGCAGAGATCTAGTGTATGCAGCAAATGATACATTAATTATGACTATTGTTGTTTTGTTGTTATTTTTACAATCTGTTATTACAAAAGCAAAATACCTTATAAATGCCCCTAGTTGTCACGCCCGCGCCGCTGCGTCTGCCCCAGGGGCGGTCTCGGGCCGTGGCTCACAGGCAATCAAGACCTCCCTATCACGGTCATGTCATGGACTCCAATGTTGAACAGGACTTTTATGTTGACAGTCATGTTTTGTTCTTGCTTCACTGTTCAGTTTGAGTCACTGTGTTGGTGCATTTAAGGAGGGCTAGCGCAAGCAGCCAGGGCCGAGAATTTACTTTAGTTGACTTCTGTCAACTCTTAGTAGCTCTGGTTATCTCAGGTCAACACTGGGTTGGATCTGGTGTCTCGTAGTGCTGGCATTATCCGTTGGCCTGTCCAACGGCCTCTGCTAATGTCAGCTAAACCTCCTCTGTCTAGGGACTCAGGTGCGGCTGCCGAACCGCTACTGCCTGCTCATCTTCGGTCATAGAGCACCGTAAGGAGTATCAGGGGCTTGTTCATGGGAGTGCGCTGGACTCTCCTCGCTTCGGTTGTGAAGCTCTCGTCAAGGAAGTCAGCTCTGGTGCGCGCTCTAGTTATCGCCTGTAATCTGGTAAGCTAGCCCAGTCATTGTATTGGTTCTGTTGTTTGGGTTTGGCAGCGGATCCCTCAGCTCCAGAGGTCCAGTAAGTCTCAGAAGCGCCTGACCCGCGCTGTCTTTCTGTTTCACGGTTTTCCCCAGGCACTGCCTGTAGGTTTAGGTTTTCTGTATCGTTCTGGCTCAGCCCTGGCATGCTAGCCTAGCCCTCATCCCTCACCAGTCACAGGTGTGCTCTTTTGTTTGTCTTTTGTTTATCGTTAACCCTGTTACTCTGTTGCTGCTTTTTCCTTGTTTTCTGCCCTATTTGAGTTAATAAACTCTCTCGCCTTCGTCCATCCCCTGCGAGTGTTCTCCCTCATTGTCTGACCCAGTGGATCATGACACTAGTGAGAAAGTCAATAGCAAAGACAAGGAAAAGCTTTTAGACCATGGGGAACTAGAAAGAAAAAAAGGATTAAAAAAAACAAAGCTAAGCAAAACTCATTAAGTTAAGTATTTAAAATTACACAAGGGTAGAAACAGTATATCTCTAAGACCAGGATGCAAATAATTCAGGGTGTATATTACTGTGTACACATTATATTACTATGTACACCTGGCTGTGAATGACATAAATTGCTGAATTAAACAGAGTGCAAATAGTTTACATTGCTGTTTATACCCGGGTACAAATAGCATGTGTCCTTTGTTTCAGTTTCATTCAAATATGTAGGTGGACTGAACACAAGGATAAACACATGAATGAATATGTGAACATATTAAGTCCTTCCAAAAACACTACAGACTCTTATCTTGAAAGGAGATTGCAATCATGAAACATTTTTATTACAATTAAAAGTAAAGTGTGGAGAGAGTCTGCCAATTCTCTGTGCCCCTCTTCTCTCTTCCTAGACAAAGAAAAATCTCTCGTCTAAAACATTTTGGTCCAAAATCAGAAATAATGAATACTTCTCTGTATTTTTATACTTTGTTATTTATTCTCTGTACTACTCTGTTCTGTTGTTTATTTGTTATTGTCTTATGTGTGTGCATATGCTAGTTGAATGAAGAGGAAGAGTGATGCTTCAGAGATGTCCTACAGCAAACAGGAGCTCAGTCCTCAGAGAGAGAGAGAGAGAGAGAGAGAGAGAGAATGAATGGGGATACTCTGTAGGGAAGAAGAAGCCTCTTCTTTCTGCCAAATGTTCCAGGGCCAGACAAACACCCTTAAGAGCTTGAAGGACTGATATGGGGCAGCTAAAGCCGGGGGACTGCTGTAAATCCAGGTCATCACCAATCACACATCACTAACTGCAAGTGAACTTCAAAGAAATCTCCAATCTCTCCACCAGTCATTGCTTTGAGTCTGCTGCACATTCACAACTGTCCCCTCATGGCCTCTCGACAGGATATACTAAAAATGATTTAATCTCAGTAATGTTATGTCTCTCTCTCTCTCTCTCTCTCTCTCTTACTTACTCTCTAACTACCTCCTCCAATCATGAGTCATGATGCAACTATTCTGGCTTCAGTCTTCTGGTATGTCCTGTCTTTCCAAATAAAAAATATAATCTCAACGTTTTTATATACATTTATAAAATGTATATTTTTATAAATACATTGACCCTTACTTATTACACTTAAATTGTTATGTTAAAAGTGAACAAGCATTTTTAATGTCAGGAAGTCTTAACTGTCAAAACCATTTTGAAGATAAAACCTAAACAAAAATCATATATGTGGCTTACTTTCATCTGTCAAAACAGAGAGAGGATTCACCTCCCAAGAATCATTGCTGTGGCATGAAATGCATGGACTATATACTCCACTAGCTCAGCCCCTTCAAAATCAAAAGAAACAGCCTATTCCCTCCCATTCAGTAATACATTCCTTACCATTATTCACTAGCACACTGCCTTCAGAGTATTTCTTTCTTTGCATCTGTGAGACATATTTCACCCCAATCAAACACACACACACAGGTGTAAATGTTATGACGTGATGGGAACTATTTATGTTCTCCACCTCGGAGGATGTGTCTGAAGACGAAGACTTGAGCTAAATTCTGATTCTAATGATTCTGTTTTTGAACCAGATGAGAAAATTGCTATTCCTATTCCTCCAAGCAAGACATACAGTACATGTCAAAAAATGGTGAAATACAGTGGTCTTCATCCCCAAATATGCGTCAGGCAAAACTGTCTGCAGAAAACATAATAAAGACAGTTCCAAGGCCCACTAGGATGGCAGTGAGTCGTGTGACTGACATCAAGTCAGCTTTTGAGCTGGTCATGCCAGATTCAATACAGAAAAACAAAACACATTTAGATGCGTATTTGGGGCTCCTCATCCTGACTGGGGTCTATAAGTCGAGGGATGAATCGACAGGCAGGGCTATATTTCGAGCCACAATGTCTAAAGATTTTTTAAATTTTCTCCAGAGTAATCTGATTTGATAATCGAGAGACAAGGGCTGGTAGACAGGAGAAAGACAAGCTGGCAGCTATTAGGACAGGTGGATAGAGCAACTTCCACTACTCTACAATGCAGGTCCTAATATCCTAATAGAATAATTAGTAATTGAGTTAGTTGAAATATTCACACTGCTTGTTAGGATTTGTTTGGTTTTTAGACATCTTTTGGATAATTAAACATGCACCGGGTCAAGTTGATTGCTGTTCCTGACAAATGAACATAACAGGGGGGTTAATAGAAGAATTTTGCAGTCAATACAGAATTTAACTGGGAACCAGTGCAGTGCTGATAGAACTGGGCGGATATATGGTCAAATTTCCTAGTTTAATAAGGACCCTGGCTGCAGCATTTTGAACTAGTTGAAGTTGATTGAGGTTCTTGCTGGAACAACCTGACATTACAACAACCTAGCTTTGAGGTAATAAAATTGTGTACTAGCTTTTATGCATCCTGTAGAGATATCTTCGTTTGGCAATGTTCCTAAAATAAAAAGGCTGTCCTACTAATATTAGCTATATGTTGCTCAAATGATAGATCTGAATTGAATATGACGCCTGACAGAACACGCCACAACTTTTAGCTGCTGGACCAGGAATAATGGAAAAATCAGCCAAGTCCAACATCTAGACGAATGAGCCAAGTCTGCCTAGCTTAGTCAACAGGAGCAACTACAAACTAGATGCAGAGCTGCCCTCTGTGAACAAACAGGGGTAGCAGGGGAGCCAGCTGCCTGACTAGAAGATGAGACAAGCCAAACCTGAGTAAGCAGCGAATGCCTCGTGCCGGAGCATGAGCAGGAAGCAAACGTAACATGCTTGCCTCTTGAACCAGATTGTGATCTCTTGACTACGAACAGAACTCTTGCCAATCTGAACACGCCACCAACGCGTGGGGAATCACGGAGAGTCAATGAGATTCCAAAGAGATTCAATTCACGGCAAGGAGTGGCCTTTATGGAGCTCCTTAAACGCTCCCAGTCCCAGGTGCAACTCATGAACAGTGATGAACACAAACGAACAGGAATCAACACAAACAACCAGGAGGTCCTTATATGGGCCTGTGGGCCACGGACTTTGTTATATATCCTTTGTTGGCAATGACAGAGGTCAAATGTTTTCTGTAAGTCTTCACAAGGTTGGCACACACTGTTGCTGGTATCTTGGCCCATTCCTCCATGCAGATCTCCTCTAGAGCAGTGTTGTTTTGGAGCTGTCGGCGGGCAACATGGACTTTCAACTCCCTCCAAAGGTTTTCTATGGAGTTGAGATCTGGAGACTGGCTAGGCCACTCCAGGACCTTGATATGCTTCTTACGAAGCCACTCCTTTGTTGCCCTGGCAGTGTGCTTGGGATCATTGTCATGCTGAAAGACCCAGCCACGTTTCATCTTCAATGCCCTTGCTGATGGAAGGAGGTTTGCACTCAAAATCTCACAATACATGGCCCCATTCATTCTTTCATGTACACGGACCAGTTGTCCTAGTCCCTTTGCAGGGATGATGTTGCCACCCCCATGCTTCACAGTTGGTATGGTGTTCTTTGGATGCAACTCAGCATTCACTCTCCTCCAAACACAATGAGTTGTGTTTGTACCAAACAGTTCTACTTTGGTTTCATCTGACCATAAGGCATTCTCCCAATACTCTTCCGGAACATCCAAATGTTCTCTAGCAAACTTCAGACGTGCCCGTATATGTACTGGCTTAACCAGGGGAACACGTCTGGCACACGTCCCTGGCAGCATAGTGTGTTACTGACGGTAGCCTTTGTAACGTTGGTTCCAGCTTTCTGAAGGTCATTCACTAGGTCCCCCCCGTGTGGTTCTGGGATTTTTGCTCACCGTTCTTGTGATCATTTTGACCCCACGGGCTGAGATCTTGCATAGAGCCCCTGGTCGAGGGAGATTAGCAGTGGTCTTGTAGGTCTCCCATTTTCTGATTATTGCTCCTACAGTACATTTCTTTACACCAAGCTGCTTGCCTATTGCAGATTCAGTCTTCCCAGCCTGGTGCAGGTCTACAATTTTGTTTCTAGTGTTCTTTGACAGCTCTTTGGTCTTCACCACAGTGGAGTTTGGAGTGTGACTGTTTGAGGTTGTGGGCAGGTGTCTTTTATACTGTTAACGAGTTTAAACAGGTGCCATTTATACAGGTAATGAGTGGAGGACAGAGAAAAGAAGAAGTTACAGGTCTGTGACAGCCAGAAATCTTGCTTGTTTGTAGGTGACCAAATACTTATTTTCCACCATTATTTGCAAGTAAATTCTTTAAAAATCAGACAATGTGATTTTCAGAATTTTTTTTCTCATTTTGTCTCTCATAGTTGAGGTCTACCTATGATGTCAATTACAGGCCTCTCTCATGTTTTTAAGTGGGAGAACTTGCACAATTGGTACACTATTGGACTAAATACTTTTTTCCCCACTGTATGATGGCACTGAATAGACTGCAGCATGGTAAAATAAAATAATATTATTTAACATTTCCCAATATAACGTTCTTTTATACCTTGAGCTGACCTGAACATGCCGGTAACGTGTGAGGAATCTCAGAGATCCCAACGGAGTCAATTCAAGGCTGTGAACAAAGGGGGTAACCCTCCTAAGTACTCCCAGTCCCAGGTGAAACACATGAACAGACAATGAATCGTGAATCAACACAATGGAACATGAATCAACAGAAATGAACATGAAGTCCTTATATGGGCCTGTGGGCGGTGGCCTGACACTACGCGCGGCTAGGCTGTGGAACTCCAGCGCATAGTGAGCTGCCGATCAGTTGCCCTGCTCCATCTGCAGCAGGTGGTCGCCCTGCATGAGCCCTTCTCGGGGGTGTTGGAACACCGCCTTGAAATGTTCAAAGTACTCCGAGGGCTTTTTGCTAAGGTCCTTCCAAGTGTCAGTGGCCCAATCCAGATCTTTACCCACGAGATGGGAGACTAGAAAGGTGATCTTCACCTGACAGATTTATACAGAATGTACTGTATAAATTTCCAAATTACATAATATCATTAACAGCAGAGTTCACTGTGGAATTTAAATTTGCAATAAAAACAAAAATACCGATATTCTGTATCATAAAATACCATAACACCTATAACAACTGTCTGCATGGATTTCTGTCTGGTAAAATGTGTGGGAGGCAAGAAGTAGCTTAGCACTGTGTAAAACACTGTACAACATATATAGACAATCTATATTGCCAAAAGTATTCACTCACCCATCCAAATAATTGAATTGAATCAATTTCATGGCCACAGCTGTATAAAACCAAGCACATAGGCACTGCATCTAAATATCCACATATATGTGAAAGAATGGGTCCCTCTCAGGAGCTCATTGTGGTACTGTGATAGGATGCAACCCGTGCAACCAGTTGTGAAATTTCCTCATAACTAAATATTCCAAAGTGAACCTGGCCTACCGCCCAGGTTGAACCTAAAGTATGTTTTGGCTGGTTAAGATAGGAGTCAGTAATGGGATCCTCTCTGAACTGTGGAGACATGTTCTCTGGAGTGACGGATCACGTTACTTCGTCTGGCAATCCGATGAAAGGCTGGATTTGGTGGTTGCCAGGAGAATGGTACTTGTCTGACTGCATTGTGCCAAGTGTAAAGTCTGATGAGGGGGATTATGGTCTGGGCTTGTTTTTCAGGAGTTGGGTTTGACCCTTTTGTTCCAGGTAAAGAAACTCTTAATGCTTTAGCATACCAAGAGATTTGGTACCAAGAGTGCACAAAGCAAGGTCTATAAAGACATGGGGGAGCGAGTTTGGTGTAGAAGGACTTGACTGGCATGCACAGAGTTCAGATGAGACCAGTAACCACTGCATATTCGAGGTACTTAATAATGGAAATTGAGGAATGGAAACCAAAGTAGAAACTGGTCACATAATTTTAGATGCAGCTGCTTTGTATACACTGTCCAAGGAGTTGACTTTATTGACCTCATGCATAAGAACATGCATATCTGTACTCTCCCCAATGATGCCGTAACCATAGCAAGCCAGGTACTTTACATGACAGACGGCAGACAGCTTGCTAAAAAGTTGAATGCTATATGTAAAAAAGGCCAGGACCTTGAAGGAGGGTAGAAAGCTTTCAGTGACTGGATTAGCTGTATATGCCATACTGACTGGTATAGATTTCCAAATGTAGACACAGACTTCTGTGGGAGGTTTAAGCCATTCATGCGTCACTCATGTATAAATGAATATAGTGCTGATAACATTGACAATACAACTGATGGCCCCCATTTTGGACAGCTGGTTGAGTCACAATAAACAGATTTTAGACAAGGTCTGGTGACTGATGTTCCAAACTGGCGGCAAACTAATTGGGGCAACATTATAAATTAACTAATTGGACGTTAATCTAGAACCATGCCATGTTCCAGCATCAATCCACGTCCTCACAGAGATGCAAATAAGTGTTTCTTTAATCAGAAGAAACAGTGTCATTACTGTCATCAAATTGGTCACTTTTCTAAAGTATTTGGTTAAAAGCAAGCAGATAGCCCAGTGGACAATTCATCTGGGGTATTTTCAAAGGGAAACCATGGACACACACACTGTATCTGCTTACAGACATTGTGATATTAAAGGAGGCATCACTATGTGGAAACAAACCTCTTGGACAACCATTGCCTGTCTTACTGGAACTTTCTACAATATTCTTCAGAACTAGGTAGCAGGTAAAAGACTAGGTGGCAGTAGCAGTCACACATAACTTATACACTATTCTGCAATTCAACCAGCAGGTGGCGCCGGCAGCCCAATGTATTGCCTAAAGAAACTTTGTTTCTAGCCCTGAGCATGCACATTTTAGAAATAAACTGGTGAAAACTGTTGTTCAGTTTCATCATGATCCACATGTACTTAAAAATGCCAGTGCTGTAAGAGTTTTGGTAAGAGTGACTGCATCTCTCTACAGATGAATCCCATATACCAGCATCTGCTAAAAGCTAAATCAGCGTTACAAGACTGCTTTGAGTGCGTTGACAGGGACATGTTTAAAACAGCAGCCACCAGTGACTCTCGTTGAGGTAAATGTACAGTATATGCAACATCTGTAACTGGGTTCATCAAGAAGTGTATGGATGATGTGACTGAAACAAAGCTAATTTGCACACTTCCAAACCAAAAACCATGGATGAACAATGAAATAATGTGATACTGTCTTCAAATCTCGCAACAGTGAGGAACTCGATGCTGGTATCCCAGGTAGAGTCCTAAAAGCATTTGCCAACCAACTGGCTGCCACCTTTACAGACATATTTAACATCTCCATGGCACAGTCTACCATTCCTGCCTGCCGTAAAGCTTCAACCATCATCTCAGTTCTAAAGAAACCCACCATCTCTTGCTTGAATGACTACCGTCCCATCACAAAACACAGCTCCATGACCATTATGAATTTGCCGACAACACAACGATAATCAGCAACATCACCACTGCTCTAAATATTGAATTCACTTTACTATTAGTATAGTATAGTAACATTTTGTATTATGTTGTCTCTATTCAACCTGTCTCAGGTTTGGTCTATTGTCCTTGCACTACTGTATCATGCACTACCTTTTCTACATTGGAGATTTAGCCTGTTTTGTTTTTCTGTACAACTCTGTATTAGTATAATGACAATAAAGTTGAAATGAATGTAGTCATTTAGCAGATTCTCCTAACCAGTACAAAATGTGAAAACAGTGAAATCCAAAGCAAAACAAAATACATATAGATTGAGAAGTGGAAGACCTAAGCTTTTGCACAGCTAAGCTTGATACTTGTGTAGCGTGGGGATGCAGTGCCCTACTATGGGGTAAGAGAGGGACTATCACACCCGCCACATAGAATGAGACTACACCACCCCAATTTTATAAAGGGTAGGGGATCCCTGCATGGTTTCTCAAATGAAAAAGAGTTGTAAGGCTGTTTAAGTAATATATTTATATATTTATTCAACAAGGCATAAAATAACAAAAAAACAACAACAAAAAACAAAGCACTAATAAGTCTTAGTTTTATATTTAAAAGAGAGGGACTATGTCTGCTTAGACAATCACCACTATCATGAAAGGTCATAATCAAAGAAATCATGAAGGTCATAAACAAAGTCCCAACAGAGCATGGAAAGTGTTCTGCAGCACTAACCCCAAAGCAGGACAACTGAACCACAAAAGACAAAAAAAGGGAGAAACACAGATACTATCAACCCAAAATATAAAAAACAAAAAGAAATAAACCACCAAACAAACCTTTAATTAAAATAAAGAGACAAGGTACCCACACAAACAAAATACATAGGTCAGGATACTAAACAGTCACCCTATTGCTTAAAACCGGTAGGGATCACCAAGTAATATTCCATGAGAAATAGCCTTAAACATGTCCATCAACAATGGGACTCTGCTTTAAAATAGCTAAACAGGCTCTACCACCTTCTTTACTACTGCTGGAACTTAGCAACAATCTTGTGGTCAAATATACAAAAATCTAACACTGTACACACAACACAGGTGGCTGGGGATAATTACACATCGCTACCAAAATCCAAAAAAATGCCTATAGGCAATCAGGCCTGGCTCCACTAACTTCTGCAAAGTGCACTTAACCAAGGGTGGACAATAATGTCTGGAAACTGCGGTCAGTTGTAGGCCTTGACGGCGGAGTTGGTTACAACCATGTGCCTCGTAACTCGATTAACAATTAAGCAAGGCTGGAAGCCTAAAACGATTCACTTCTGATTCAGTTATACGACACTCGACTCAGCTCCCTCAGCAGCGACGACAATGCAGACACAGAGTGACTCCCCCTTTGTCAAAAGCGGAAGTGGAAGTTACTGGTGACCTTGGAGCTTTTATAGTCCAGTAGAACATGCAATGTTAACAACTATTTATCTACAACTGTGTATAAATACTACAAATTGTCTTTCTACTTGCCCATGCAAAGTACATAAAGACAATAAAAATAAAATGAATAAATAAATAAAGCAAAGTGATAAATCAGAACTGCTCACAGAATGTCTCAGTCCCACCAGGTGGTGACAATAACCCCTTTTTCTTAATGGCGCTGATCGGCCGTACCACACTTGTAAGGTAAGAACTAGCTGCTTTTTGCACTATACAGGAAACATGTGGAGTGATTTCAGCAGATGCAATGAATACTTGTTGAATTTCTGAGATCTTATTGTCATCACATCTCAATTTCATTTGTAGATCAACTAGAGTTGAGTGAATATATGTAGACAATCGATGTAATAGATTTAGATGTATTTTTTGTTTAGTTTTAGTTTATAGTTTATGTTAAATGAACTCTTTTGGTTAATTTATCCTGATAACATACCAGAAAGGAAATGAGGAAAGTAAATTAACCCTTTACATTACATTTCTATTCAATCAGTAGATCAGAAGCACTTAAGTAGGCAAGAGCTATGAGTGACTGCATCTACAAACAATTTGCAAAGCAATTAGTCACAATACTGTTGTCAAATTTTAAATGCATTCTGCCCTGTTAGAAAATGCTTCAAAGATGGTGCCATAGACATGGCTAGGCTTCAGATTGACTGCCACTCCAAAATTAATCGACCAATAAAGATTCAAAGAGTACGCCTTTTTCTAAAACCCAGCCACCTGTAAAACGTGCCAAAAACTCCAAACAGTTCCATGGTACAGCTTTATGGATATGTCCATAATTTAATATAATCTATACATGTACAAAAATCTAACACCTTCTGGAATGAACAAAGCAGTCATGAAAAGAGGTCAGCTTGCACACAGCACAAGTTTAGGACTGATTGCAACAGTGGTGCCTGGAGACTAGACTTAATATAAATTTAGTATCAGTTTAATACTAATATAAGGTGTGTCTTTCTAATAAACTGGATAATGAGGGTATATCTGATCGTTATTTATATGCAGAGAAGATGACCAATCTAAGTTAAATGTCATTACTGTGTGTTTTATGGAAACAAAGAAAGCTGGCATAATTAAGAAGACCTACATCACCTCAAACTACTGTGTGCTCTGTTTTGGCTGATATGCTGACAATGCACAATAGTTACTTACAAAGTTATTAACACTTTTAATGTTTTTATAGGAATATACCAAATCTCAATGGCATATGTTTTAAGTTTTATAGTGAACCAATTTGTAGACTTGACATTGCAGTGCTCTAAAACTAAGGAAGTAGAGGTGTAACCAAGAAATGAATATGTAGATGTATCGTAATATCATAGCAATGTATGATATGTATGCATTTGGATGTTTTTGTTATGTTTTGTGAATAGAAAAACAAGTGTAACATTTTGAAATTTTTTATACATAAATTTAAACATAATGATCACATGTCTAAAATGCTGTTGGTCTTTATCATGCCAACAAAACAGTTCTGACTCAACAAGGAATGAACTCTTCATGACCTACAAAGGTACCCTGTAAAATCTGGACATTAGCAACAGATACTTTAAGTCAAGCCACCGCAGATCAGACATGTTATTCCAAATAAAATTAGGTTCTTCACAGGTTATTCACATTAAATAACACAGATGTAAATCTATGATTGCAGATATTCGTCTTAGAAAATGCTTCAAAGATGGCACCATGGGTTTGGCTAGGTTTCAGACAAGGTTTTATATGTCACTTCAAAACCAGTTGACTATTAAAGATTTAAAGAGTATGCCTTCTCCTACAACCAATCCACCTGTAAAATGTGTAAATCTCACAGAGAAAGAATGAAGCTGAAGCAAATGAGATTACAAAATCAAGGTTTTATCATTATCAGGTTTACATCACATGAACACAAATGTAAAGGTGAGTGAATAACTTAGATGCATAGTCCTCCATGGTATTAAAAAATATGCATACAAAATAAGACATACAGAATATATACACATTAACTTACACAATACATATTCCATACATACATTATTGCAGGTACATTATATATCTGAAATGTTTACTATTACATTACTATTTACATATTACTGTGAACCCCAGTGAGAGGGAAGAAGTCTTTGGTGGGTGCAGTGTGAACAGAGGTTGCAGTTCCAGTAAAGGGTACAGTCTGCAGGGTGCGTCTGTATGGGTGGAGGTGTGATGGGATATCCTGTGTGATGAGACTGGTGGGATAACTTTGTACAAGATCTATTTGGCTTTGTACTAGAGATTTACTGCACTACTTGCTGTTTAGCAGCCTAATTGCTTGGGGATAGAAGCTGTCTTGGAACCGGCTGGTTCTGGTCCTCATATTTCTGTACTTCCTGCTGCTGGGCAGATGTGAGAACAGAGAGTGGCTTGGGTGAGTGGAGTCCTTAATAGGTCTCTTTGACATTCTCAGTGGCTGGTGTATAAATCCAAAAGCTTTGGAAGATGAACCTCGATGATGTGCTAGGCTGTGTGCACCACCCTCTGCAGAGCTGTCTGCTCAAGAGCAGTGCACTCCCGTAGCAGATGGTGATACAGCCCGTCAGAATACTCTCCACAGTGTGTAGAATGTCCTGAGGATGCAGGGATTCAGACCAAACCTCCTCAGGTGGTTTAGGTGCTGTTGTGCCTTCTTACCAACTGCATGGTGCGTTCTGTCCATGTAAGTTGGTGTGAACACCAAAGAACTTAAAGCTGCTGAGTCTCTCCACAGGGGTCCAATTGGGGTGTGACTTTTTGCTTCCTGAGGTCCACTACTAGCTCCTTGGTCTTGCAGTAATTTAGAGAGAGGTTACCTGTAAATTCCTGGCCTCCTGGTAGGGGCCTTAAGTAGTGAAAGAGAAGGTTGGACTGGTCACATATCAGTAATCTTCAAGTCTGACCAGAGATTCTCAGTTGGATTAAGGTCTGGGCTTTGACTAGGCCAATCCAATACATTTACATGTTTCCCCTTAAACAACATAAGGGTTGCCTTAGCAGTATGCTTTGGGTCATTGTCCTGTTGGAAGGTGAACCTCCGTCCCAGTCTCAAATCACTGACAGTCCGAAACATGTTTTGTTCAAGAATATCCCTGTATTTGGCACCATCCATCTTTCTCTCAACTCTGAGAGGTTTCCCAGTCCCTGCTGCTGAAGAACATCCTCACAGCATGCTTCTTCCACCAATGTTTCCCTGTGGGGATGGTGTTCTTGGGGTGATGAGATGTGTTGGTTTTGTACCAGACATAGCGTTTTCCTTGGTGGCCGAAAAGTAAAATTTTGGCCTCAACTGACCAGAGCACCTTCCTCCATACATTTTGGGAGTATCCCTCATGCCTTTTGGCAAACTCAAAATGAGCCTTCCTATTTTTGTCTGTAAGTAAAGTCTTTTTTTTCTGGACACTCTTCCATAAAGTCAAAGTGAACATAAAAATATAAAATAAATAATAATACAGTTAATCAATAATTATTGCACATACTAAGATTGCACTTGTACAGTGATTATTGCACTTTTTTGTGTATGTTTTTGTGATAAGTTATTTTATGGCTTGTGGGACAAAGCTCTTGTTGAATCTGGCAGTCTTACACAGCAGTAGCCTTTGCCAGAAGGCAGAGGGCTGAACAGTTCATGGGCAGGGTGGGTCTGACTATCCTGAGGGCTCTGCTGAGGCAGCATGACTGGTACAGATCTTGAATGGATGTAAGTAAGGATCTGATTATTATCCCTGCCATCCTCACCACTCTCTGGAGAGCTTTCTGGTCTGAGGTGGTGCAGGAGCCATACCAGATTTGGAGGCTGCTGGTGAGGATGCTCTCAATAGTGCCTCTGTAGAAAGTTGTGAGGATTGGAGGTGGGAGGTTTGCTCTCCTCATCTGTCTCAGGGAGTGAAGACACTGCTGTGTCATCTGTGATGTGCACAGAAACTTTTTGTGCATCTCCGACTCCACAGCATTGTCATGGACTGTAAACGACAGGTGTACTGTATTCTTCCTCCTAAATTCAACAATGATCTCTTTTGTTTTGTCGATAAGCCCAGCTCTATGGAGTGTACGGCTTAAATAGACAGATACCACAGTCTCTGCTTGGGAACTCTGCAGCTCCTTCAGGGTTACCTTTGGTGTCTGTGCTGCCTCTCTGATTAATTCCCTCCTTACCCAGTCTGAGAGTTTTGGTGTGTGGCCCTCTCTTGGCAGGTTTGTTGTGGTACCATGTCCTTTCCATTTGATGGTGCTCCAGGGAATAACCAAACAACACCATAAAGACCAAGAAAATCTTCAAACAAGTCATGGACAAAGTTGTAGAGAAGCACAAGTCGGGGTTGGGTTAAAAAAAATATCCAAATCTCTGACCAGTGGTGCTTCTTGCTTAATGGTGTTGCAGCCTTTTGAGGCATTCAGAAAAGATGTGTATATACTGACAGATCATGCAACACTTTTGATTGCACACAGGTGGACTTCATTTCAGAAGGCTTGTGACATCTGAAGGTAATTGGTTGCTTCATAGTAAAGGGGGTGAATACATATGCAAATGCCAATTTTCAGTTTTTTAATTTCCACAAAATGTTTTTTTTATATATTTTTTTCATTTCACTTCACCAACTTAGACTATTTTGGGCAGATGAATCACTTATAATTCAGACTAAAAATCTTTATACAGGCTGTGATGTGTAGGTAAAAAGCTAAGGGGGGGTGAATACTTTTGAACTGTACTCGTTTAACACATCAAAGAAACACATAGTGAGATAGATAGATAGATAGATAGATAGATAGATGAAGAAAAGATAGATTAGCGAACTGTTAACTAATGGTCTTGGAAAATACCCTCTGATCCATCTTAGACAAGGTAGCACCACTTAAATGTAAAATGACAAGGCAAAAAAAAGCTTGCATGGTACAGGGACCAAACCCGTACCTTTAAAAAAACAGCACAGAAATGGCGGACGACCAACTTAGAGGTGTTCCACTCTGCCTGAAAAGACAGCCTTATTGAGTATATAAAGGCACTCATAAAAACTCACTCAGCATATTTGTCCTTGCTGATCGAGAATAACAAAAACAACCCCAGAGTACTTTTTAAAGTTTTTTAAAGTTTTTAAAACTTATTAAAAGTCAAGCAGATACTCAACCCCAGATTCCAGCTACCTTAACCAGTAGTGTTTTTATGGACTTTATTAATAATAAAATTGAAAATATAAAAAACAAATCCAATCCTCCTTTTTAAATCAAACATGGCTGTCACCTGGTACAGCTGATTTAGAGCAAAAACTTAGTTGTAGGACAAAAGCTTGAATCCTTCTACCAACTTCCACAGCCAGAACTAGAAAAAAATATTTCCTCAGCAAATTGTACAACCTGTACACTCAATCCAATTCCCTCAAAAATACTAAAAGAAATACTCCCAATTATAATCAATATATAAAATGATATATATATTCAATATATAAACTTTTAACAATAGTAAATGTGTCCCTTAGCTTAGGCCATGTACCCCCAACGCTTTGATTAAGAAACCAAATATTGAGCCTAGTGTACTGTTAAATTACAGACCCATTTTAAACTTACACAACATCTCTGCTCATACCTGAGTAAGAATGACATGTATATGAAATTGCAATCTGGGTTCAAACCCCATCATAGTACTGAGACAGATAACAAAGATAAAGATAACAAACGATCTCCTTCTTGCCTCTGATCAAGGCTACTTATCTACTCGACTTCAGTGTAGCCTTTGATAGAATAGATCACACTATTCTCTTAGAAAGGTTAGAGAACATATTTGGAATCACAGGAACAGCCCCATCATGGTTCAAATAATATTTAACCGAACATTGTCAGTTCGTGAAGGTAAAAGATTTATTTTCAAATATACAAAAGTGAGATATGGAGTTCCACAAGGATCTATTTAGGACCACTATTATTCATATTGTACATGTTAACACTGGGCAGTTATAAGCAGACATGGTGTTAACTCTATTGTAATGCAGATGACACACACCTTATATATCAGCCAAACCTGACAATAAATCTAGATGAAAGAAAATTAAGGACTGTATAAAGGATGTAAAACTCTGGATGTCACATAACTTTCTTCTTCTTAACAGTAACGAAACATAGGTTCTCCTTTTAGGTCCAAAAGACAAAAGATGTAATGTTAGACTGATTTTTCCATCATTTTTGGTCCAGCAGGTAAAATCTTGTTGTCATATTCGATTCAGGTTTGTCATTTGACCAACATAGCTAATATTACTAGGTCAGCCTTTCTACATCTTAGGAACATTAGCCAAACTAAGAAATGTCTTATCTCTACAGGATGCAGAAAAGCTAGTACACACTTTTATTACCTCAAGGCTAGATTATTGCAACACTTTAATGTCAGGTTGTTTCAGCAGGAACCTCAATAAACTTTAACTAGTTCAAAATGCTGCAGCCAGGGTCCTTACTGACTGACTGACCCCCACCACCATGTCAGACCAGCTGCACACCCTCCTGCTACCTGTCTAATGCCCATGTTAAAATCAAAATGGACTCTCATATCAGCACACCTGAGCAGTAAAACAGACCAGTATTGCAATCCTCAAGAAAAATGTGGGATAGTCTCTAGGGAGTGAGCTGTCTATAATTAGATAGTATGCTGGTTTCTTTACTGGTACAGAGTTGGTGCCATGCAGATAAACAGAAGAGGGCTGTTTTGCATAATCACCTAGGGGGTTGTGTTCTTCCATCAGACTAACATCTTGATATCCACAGGTTAAATAAATTGGTGTACTAGTGGGGTTATGTAAAGTTGAGAATAATATATGTAGGGATTTTAAGAAATAAATGTATACATTAATATGAGCCTGGCCTGGAATCTTTAAATTATTGTTTGCATTATTGAGTTTTCAACAAATTTCCAGAGGTACTGAATGGATTTATCAGCAAGAAATCATCAGCAAAAAAACATATTACTGCTCTTTTTTCCTGTTTACTGCTTTCCTATTATGTATTGTGGGCATAGATTATGCCATTGTTACTTATCATTACTTTTTCTTGCTATGATTGTGATTAGATTAGGGCTTACACACACAGCACATTATGGGCAAAATTTAAATACATTAAATAGATTCACTGTAAAAATGGTTTGTCAGCTCACCAAAAAAAAAAAACTCTGTGTTAAAAGCCTTAAAATAAATTACATTTTTATTGCAGAAGCATAATCATCTTACACTGAAAATTGAGAAATGTAACCTTTAACTCAAGTGAATTCAAACATTTGTTAAAAATCTAAGAAATAATTATTTTTAATAAAATCACCTGTTCCACAATCATTGGCACCCCTAACAATTCCTAGAAAAAAATGTAATTGAAGCATTTCTGTCATTTCTACTGTAGTTTATAAAGTTGGCCAGAGAATCTAGGAATCTCTAATTAGTAATTCATAAAATAGCTACTCGCCTACACTTGCCCATATGTCTAGTCAGAGGAATCATCAGGAAGTTTAAACAACTGGAACAGTGGCAAACCAGTCTGGACGAGGATGCAGGTTAACTTGCCACCACGCACAGTGAAGAGATGGTAAGAGAAGTAAAAAGCTCTCCAAAGCTTACTGTTAGAGAATTGCATCAAAGAGTAGCATCTTGGGGTCACAAAGTATCCATAACAACAATCAGACGTTATCTATATGCCAACAAGCTGTTTGGGAGGCATGCATGGAAAAAGCCTTTTCTTGCCTACAAGTATAAAAGTACATGTCTGGAGTTCGCTAAGTGGTACTGGGACTTTAACTGGGACAGTGTGCTTTGGTCAGATAAGACCAAGATAGAGCTTTTTGGCAACAAACACTCCAAGTGGGTCTTGCGTAACACAAAAGATGAGGATGGGGGAGGATGATGCTCGGTGAGGATCAGTGATGCTGTGGGCCCGTTTCTCTTCCAAGGGCCCCGGGAACCTTGACCTTGACCTGAAGATGGGTCATCACTGGGTCTTTCAGCAAGAAAATTAACCTAAACATGTGGCCAAATCTACACAAAAACGGTTCTCCAGACACAAAATGAAGCTCAGTCCCCAGACCTGAACCCGATTGAAAACCTGTGGGGTGACCTAAAGAGGGAGTGCACTGGACCATTTAAAAAGACTGTGCAAAGAGGAATGGTGGAAGATCCCTCTTTCTGTATTCTTCCATCTTGTGAAATGTTATATGAGAAGATTAAGTGCTCTCTTGGTAGCAATAGGGGGTTGCACAAAGTATTAACACCAGGGGTGCCAATAATCTAGTGGCACATATGATTTCATGTAAAATAATTATTTCTTAATGTGAGATTTTTCCCACCAAATAAATGAACTTGAATTAAAGCTTGGATTTTCTTTTTTTTTTTTGCATAGTTGTTCCATATCATTTTAAAAGAATTATGTATTAGAATCTTATATATCTGTATCTTTAGTGTCCATAAATCTTCTGTGCTTGTACTCTGCTTTGTCCATTCACTGTTGACCAAGTGTTTCATTCAGGTGACCAATTTTTATTATTGTAATTTTTAGCTTTGATTACATGTGTGCAATGAACACTTGTTTAGACATATTTGCTTGTGATTATTTACTTTTTACATTTGAGATGGTTCAGAATCAACAGCCGCCAGACTCAAATCAAAGCCTTGTTTGTCCCTTTTCCATTCATTAAAGTGCCACGTTTGTCCTGGGCCTGTGTGACAGAGAGGGTACACAGGGAGGACTCATGCTCTGAGGGGCCTTTTCTTCTATGCTGAAGCCCCTCATCAATATTCCCCTCACAGAGGTGAGATTCAGAGACTCTCTGACAGACCAACACAGCTCTGCAGAAATAAAGCAAGAGCCACACATACCGATATTTCGATACCACAGTTTCCAAGTTGCAGCCTTGTTGGACACTACGTCATTGTACTTAAAAGTACACACCATCACATTACAGTACCTGTGAACATAACTTTGGTGTTTTCAAGTTGCTGGCTGCTCTGTCCATTACTTACATTAAGTGGTGTAAGCAGCTGCATAAGGTTTCAAAGCCTCAAGGAGGTCTGCGAGTATATCATGTTACTATGATATTGTTTTACTGCCATATTTTTTATTTTTAGTGATTTGTTTTGTTTCATTTTATTCATATTTGTTAGTATAGCATATAAATGCATGTAGCATATAGGTTTTCCTTGTGTATAAAAAATCTAATTTGTTGTGTTTTAAAATAGTGTATTAAAGGGTGTATTTTTTCTTGATTAATATATAATAACCTTTATTTGAATTATCTTTCATTCTTTAATGCAATAGGATTAGTGTGGGTGAAATGGGTTCTAAATGGCTGTCTTCCGGCCCACAAAAGTTCAGAAATGGTCAACTTCAATTAAATTAACGATATATATATCGTCGCTCTTACCTGCACTATTTTTCGTTCCGGTTTAATGCTACACACCAAAAGGCCTTCTGATTTCTGTTAATGTATAAGTCACAAAGCCTGGCAGGGTACAGTACTCTTAGCCTATTTTTTTTGTGTGTGTGAGAGAGTGAGAGAGTGAGAGAGAGAGAGAGCGAGAGAGAGACTCTGACTTCTACTGTGACAGACTGCAGCGTTCTCACCTGCACTAAGGGCTGCTCGCGTGCTCGCCTGAACCGAATGCCTTCTCCACTGTTTCCATTGGGCGGCAGTACGCGTATTCAAAGCGCAGACTATAGAGCTGCCCACCGGTGCTCTCGCTGAGGAGGAGGAAGAAGAGGTGGATGATGAATTTTGCGTCTCGACACCTTCAACTTTCATCAGCCCCAACTGCCACACGGGACGGGACCCCCGGCCAGACGACGGTTTAAGCCTTAATTTCTCTCACACAATGGATGCTGGTTGCGCGCTTTGGCGCCCGCGCGCTTTTTGAGCAGCGGCGGAGGCGTTTAGGACCGCGGGGACCGCGAGAAGGGCTGCGAGTGTGCACATAGCTCTAGAGTTAAGCCCCCCAGGTCGGATGTGCTGGCGCATGGATACTTGTTAAATCTCCATAGAAGCTAGGTGTCGTTGTTAGCGTCAGTGACGCTGCCTGCTGGAGAGCGCCACATGTGCGCGCGGGAGATGGCTGGGCATTGCGGCCACGGCGGAGGGCGTCCGTGACTAGCTCCAGACTTTACTGATGAAGACCCTTCCATCTCCCCGCACGCCTCCCTTCATTTTTCCCTCTTTATATTAGCCTCAAGTTTATCATCTCCCCTCCTTCTCGTCCTCGCATCTGCGCGCATTCTGAACATTGTAAAGGGAGCCAACATGCGTCTCTGATTCGGATTAAACCGCCCTCATGAGAGCTCAAGCGCGAGCCTTGGCTGACTGGGATAATCTGTTGGTCCAACATATGAGCTTTAATTGATTTTTTTTTTTGTTTGTTTTGCTTTTTTGTTTGTTTGATATTTTTAACGAGAAGACGAAGAGTGATTTTCTTTTTTGAGCCAGTCTGATGGTTACTCTTGGTCTGTACTGACAGCGATCTTTTGGCGTTTTTTGGGTAAGCACATTCCTCAGTCTTTTATCTTTATCTTTTTATCCTTTATTCATCCTAATGTCATAAGACGCAGCTGTCTGAATAGTCGGAATGGTACCCCTTAAATAAATGAATGTGATCACAAGCTAGCATTCTAATGTAGTTTCCATTCATATCATATGGTATATATATATATATATATATATATATATATATATATATATATATATATGTGTGTGTGTGCTTTTATGCTTTCTCGCTGTATTGGTATGATTCATTTGATGCCATTGCTGTCTTAATTTTACTCAGCAGTTTGTATTTAGAATGTCGAAATGGAGCAATATCCCACTGCAGTGAAGTCTGCTTGCTTATGGGGTGGGGGTGGGGGATCATTAAGATAACATGATGCATTTAAAGCGCGCGTGTGTGTAGAGAGAGAGAGAAAGAGCGAGCGAGAGAGAGAGATAGATTGAGGGAGTGTCTAAATGAACAGTAGAGTCTCTCTATGCATCATTCTCTGACAGCAGTCTAAATGTGTGGGGTTGAGCGGTATGACAGAAATGCCTTCGGCAACCTGAGCTGTGTGTCTGCTTCACATCGCGCAGCAAAACTTAACGCAGCTCAAACACGCTAGCCCGCCCCGTGGTAATGCGCAGCCGAGCTTTTCTCCCATCGCCACAGCCGGCGAGATTTCAAGCAAATCTCCCGTGGCTCCTGTCAGCCCGCGTTGCAGCATTCGTGAGGTTAGCCTGCGTTCTGGCAAGTCCGACGCTTGTCGATGCATTTCAACGCATTACACACGTAGCTACAGTAAAACACCAGCAGAGAGCAGAATAGGCAGAGAAGGAAGGAATGGTCACGACGCCTTTCTTTTATTGAGGTGGGCTCTGGTGGGGATTTATCTCTTAAACCAACGTCTCTGTCCAGTCCCACGTAAATTAGGGATTCAGAAGCATTCACTTGCCCTAGTCACTTTCATGGACGAAAGGCATCCGTTTGAGACTAATTTAGGATGCAACTTCCAACGCACTCCTCTTTAGTACTTCAGTTATGAAGATTACAGTTGTGCGAATAGAGTGTTAGTAGCCACCTCACGCTACCAAAGGGCTCAGCTTGGTATGGCGGAGAAACGCTGACTTCCAAGACAGCCAAGTTCAGAGCTGCATATTAGAGTCCACTGTAGATTGTGCTCTCGGGACACTCGATTTAAACCCAATTTAGTGCTGAACTTGTGTGCCCAACAGCAAAGCTGCATTTAGGCTAGATATTGACCATAGCTATCTTTGCCTCAGCACAATTATCGAGTCCAAATTACTTCAGACCTTGTATTGCCCCCCAGTTCTGAACCCAACAGGTTGGTGAATGTCCCCCCCTTATTTCAGAGTGGACATTCCTAAAATGCTAGTCCAGTAATCTTAATTTGGGCAAAAAGAAATAAAAAGACACACTTCTAAAATTACTCAACACATCTCTGTCAACTTTTCTCTAATAACCATGGGAATTTAATGCACTTAATGCACAGAGCCAATCAGATTCTGTTGTCAACAAAAGCTAAGCAAATCTAAAAAAAACAGCAAACAAAAAATGCCTTCAAAAATTACTTTTACACACCTGCAGATTTTAGCGCAATCCCTTTGATTTATTACTTTAACAATCTCTTGATGGCATTCTTGCAACACGAACACTCAATCATGTGGCATTCCGTAGCAACCTCTGCCGCTCATATACCATATCCGTTTTCTAATGCTCCAGGTTAATGACTGCCCAACTTTCTGTTAAATGTACAGTGGTGCTTAAAAGTTTGTGAACCCTCTACAATTGTCTATATTTATTCATAGAATACATAAAACTTGATCAGATCACAAAAGTCCTAAAAGTTGTTAAGTAAAACCAAATCAAACAAATGAAACAAAAATATTAGACTTGGTCATTTATTTATTTAGGAAAATTATTCAATATATCCATATCTGTAAGCGGCAAAATTATGTGACTATTTGCTTTCAGTATCTGTTGTGACCCTCTTGTACAGTAATTGGAACTACATATTTCTGGTAACTGTTGATTAGTCAAGCACCACTGTATGTCCAAACCCCATGCCTTACCTGTGTAATTTTGTCCCAATGTATTGCTTTTGTTCAAAGCAAGGAAATCCAGATATTACATTATATGACCTTACTGAGATACTTATTTAGAATATTCTACAGTTTATGGGCATAGCCAAGACCTACATTACTTCCCCTATGGACTATGTCTAACTGTATATTGATATAAATGTCATTTATTTTTAACTATTAGTGTTTTATGATCAATTTATGATCACCTGGGGTGATAAAATGTCAATTAAAAATTCATTATAAATGCGATGTGGCTGAACAACTTCAAAGAAGAGAAATATGAGAAAAGTGACTACATGAGAGGTGGACAATGGAATGGAAGGAGGGAAAAATGTATACAACACACATAATGAAATTGTAATTTTTGGTGACAGTAGCGCAGATGATGAGTGTGGGTTTGTATGAAAATGGAAGAATGAAGGAAAGAGAAAAAAGAGTGGCAGAAACGGAGAGAAAGGGGCAAAAGGACAGCACAACGAAGAGAATATGCTCTCGGAGTGCAGAACAAACAACAGCTTGTTCGCCTTTGGTGCTAAAGCCTGTTTGTTCCATCCCTCAGGCCACTGAAAGATACAGTGCCCCAATAACAGCTCACTGATCTCACAACAGGCGTAAGATTTTAACAAGCCATAAAGTCCATTCACCATTGTCGTTTGCTAGAGTTACACAATAGAGACCCCATGATAACCTCGTAAAATAGCATTTTTCAAACTAAACAAAACCTTAAACTACTCATCCTTGGCCAGCAAAACAAGTTTGTTATATTCATATATAACAGACCGTTATATTCATTTGAACACCACTTCCCAAAATAATTAATTTAAATACAGTTGTCAAATCACTAAATGCATTGCATAATACTTTTAGATCCAGATTTCATTAACATATTCTTAAATAGCGTTGATACAGGGAAAAAGACAACAAACTCTTTATCAACAAATTCTGTTTGTGTATTATAAGAATGATTGTATTGATATATCAAAGGCTGCAGTACAGCTTCCGTAATATTTAGTTGAGCATAAGCTGAGAGCAGTGCTTAAGTTCATTATAAGGATTGTAATTATTGTGTATATATTTACAATCCTTATAGATTGTAAGTATTGGTGTGATCTTGTCTGTATGTTCTTACGTGTGTGCTTTCTGGTGCATATGTATGCATGACTGTGTCTGTTATAGAAAGAGGATTTGTGGCCCTTTGCAGAACAACATGTGACTAGAAGGATTGGACCAATTGCTTTGTATTTGTACAGCACTGCTGCTGGAACTCTTTCAATGTGGCTTTATCTTCTCTGTTATATTTGTAATGATTGTGAAAAGGCACTGATGGTGCTGGAATTTCATGAAGAGCATGAGCTGTGGGGATAGGGAAGCCTGCCAGCCAATGTGTCATGCAAGATGAGATGAAAATTGCACCGGAGCAAGGCAAAGCCTAACCAAGTGCTCTCAGTGCTTATTTAGAGTTGATTATCAGCTCTCTATGTGAGGTAAATGTCTAGTAATAATTATTTGGCTGTATGAGGGGCACATAATGTTGTGCCACAGATAAGGATATAATTACTGGCATTAAGTAATCAGCTGATCTTCTGCAATAATAAAACATGGCTTAAAAACTGCATTCAATCAGTAGCTGTTTTATGTTACTTCCAACTTTTATGACACTTACTAGGACTGTGTAAGTCTTATAAAGTATGACAAGTAAAGCTGTTTATCTGGTCACTATGATTAATACAAAAAACCCAAATAATTAATTGTGATTTTATTTAAGTTAGTGTAAGAATTTACAAACCTCTCCTGAAGAAAGCTCAGTATTTACAGTTATCATCGCATACATAAACGAGTATGCAGGTGTGTTTCTGTGTAATATTTTAGTATTAATAGGATTAATCGCAATAAATTGTAAGCTAATGAAATCTTCCCAAATACACTGCCCTGCTAGGAAAAAAGGCATGCACCAGCAAACCAGCATCAAGCAATTTAGACCACTTGAACATGATGAACATGGAATTCATGCTGGTCAAGCTGTTTGTTTCAGCCAAATGTTTTACAATTTCATGATAAATAGACCAGTGTAAATCTTCCAAAATAGTTGGAATAAAATCATTTCACTTTTTTGGGGGAGATTTGGTGAAACACACAGAATGGTTTCAAGTGAATTTAAATTTTTTTTTGTTTGTTTTTCTTTAGTCTTTATTTGAAGACAGAGATAAGACCAGATTTTTGTTATCACATAAGAAAGTAATAAGTAAGAAAATGTAAACAATTAGTTTGTTATTTATTGTACATTCATTATATATGCTGTATACTAAGAAATTGTATAAAATATATTGCCTAGAGTATTATTAATTAAAATTATAGTCTTATAGTCTATACTATAAGACTACTAAGGCAATTTGTAAGCAATAATGGTGATTCTGTGTCTCTTCTTTGAAACTTAATCGGAAGTCACCACATAAAGTCAACTGATATAAACCAACAACACTAATTCTATCCGTTTTCATATTGTCTATATGCTTTTATACGCTTTTGTGTCCTCCCTCTACCTCCGTCAAGTCCAATCACTACTTTCATAATCCTCTCTCCGCTCTCTGAAAGCACGGTGACAGGTGACTAGCTCACCAATCAGAGACTGTTTTCCAGATCTTTGTCACCGCACTACTAACTACACACTCATGTTTACAATCTAATGTGGACTATATAAACCTGTTTGTCAGTCTCATTGTGAAGTATTGCCAACTCTGCCTATTGCATACTAAATGTTTCTATGTTTTTTCCTGTCTTGTTGTTGACTCTTGTTTAGCTATTATGGATTACTCTTTTGTTAGCCTGGTTGTGTTGTGCTCTTTCTGGTTCTCGACTCTAGCCTGGTTTTGGTTTTGTTCATTTCTGTAACTTCACCTAACTTTAGTTGCCTCTCGAACACAGTAAGATTCAGAAAGGGTAGTTAGCTCATACCAAAATTGAGAAATGAGTGTCAGATTGAACCTGGTGTTTAACAGCACTCTCATTGCAACATATTCTATTGTAGTATAGGTCTGGTTTCTTGTATAGCTGCTATGTTACACTGCTTGATGCTAAACAGCATTGTGTAAAGTGTCCAGTGTATGCTGGCTTTAAAGGAAAAAGTAGAGAGTTGAGCTGTGAAGCCCTTCGATTCGTATACCCTTATTAAATAAACAAAAAAAAAGTGTACTTTCTAAATAACGTTGCCTCAGGCAGATGCATTGGACTTGACTGGTCTCAACAACAGTCCACCTTAACAACTTGCCCACCTCACCCTGAGACAGAGACAAGACCAATTGTGACCGGCGTGAGCCCGAGACCATTCATTTATGATTTCAGAAATGGTCTTGAGGCTAAACTGAACTTTTATTTAAAAAGGCTTAAACTTTATAGCGTCTTTAAGATATAATCTCCCTGAAAATAATAAAATGCTGCAGTTAAATAATGCATATGTATTGTGGTATACATTCTTAACTGATATGTTTCACTCTTCAAAAATAGTTCCACACTATTACAGAAAAGCCACACTAAAGCTGTGGGTAAGTGTACAGGACAATGCCCCTAAGCCCTTGTTTTTCATTTGACTGCCCCTCTGTTCTCCTCAATGTTTGACCATAGACTTGATGGATTAAATCAAGAGGCTAATAGGTTTCCACAGGAACCCTCATAGCTCAGCTCTGCCAGATCTGACTACCTTATACATGGTTGACTACGTAAGCTCCTTTGATTGATGAATACAGGTTTTATTACCACATTCTTACCAAGTGATCCTGTATGTAAAGCATATAGTTTTTTCTGATGTATGGTGATTAGCCATTAGATTAGTGCCTTTGTTGTTTCACTCAATGTCTGTTTTATTAGCTTTACTTACTATATAGGAGTGCTTTGCAGTGCTCTATATTTACAGTCTGTAGTCCATCTGTTTCTCACCACGTGGTGGTGGCGGCATGTTAATGTGTTTTGTGCTTGTATGAGTAGATGAGATAAAGCAGAGTTGATGGGGTTTTAACACCTCAATACTGGACTAGCCAACTGCGTGCTGTGGGAAGTGTCCTGTGTTCACTGATAACTGATGAAGGACTGGAGGATGACCAACACAAACTATGCAGCAGCAGATGAGTTTCTGTCTCTGACTTTATACCTGACAAGGTGGACCAACTAGATAGAAGTGTATAATAGAGTGGACGGTGAGTGGACATAGTGTTTAAAAACTCACTGCTGTGTCTGATCCATTCATCCATTCATTAAATCATCTTTCAACTAGGGATGTCCCGATGTGATCCACTGTGTTCTGGACTGGTATATTTTAATGGATCGGGTATCTACCAGTTTAAGCCCAGTCCAGCTTCTATCATTTGTTTTTTTACTAGGAAAGTGATCTCTGGTGTCCTCTAGATGGATTTAACAGACATTATTCCATAGAGTTTGTTGGTTGTGGACTGCAGTAGTAATAAACTCTCTCCTTAGTAGCCTCTGGCCCTCCTATGAAAAGAAAAAAAGATGAAAAAAAATGAAAAACAGACTATCATTTAAAAGGGCCTTTACAATGCGCACTCTCTGTCTTTTGCTCTCCATTTTCCCTTTCATGACTAGTTGTTTTTAGGTTCATGGCTTTAGAAGAAATAAAATGTCACCAAGTGACTTGATTTCTCTTATTATTGTTTTCATATGCTACATGCATATATTATTTTCAAAAAAAAAAAATTCTCTAACAAATTTTCTATTAGCCAAACAGGTTATGTTATGGCATAAGAGTTAAAGCAAAATCTTTTCCCCTCGTTTGGCTTAAATTGTGCATTAGAAAAACATATGGGCGCATATGGGAGTGGAAAGATAAAATGCTGGTCAGTTGTTTCACACACAGAAATAAAGAAGGAGGTGATGAAAGTATTGTCCCACTGCCCAGATAAAATTACATTTAAAGGTGTAATCAAATCTTTCTCTTTTTGTTTTTTCTTTTTCTTTTCCCCGAGGCAAGGCAGGCTGTCAGTGATGGGGCAAGCAGGCCACAGTTCAGCAGAATGATAGAAATATAATTTTCATCCTTTTTACTCTTATCTAAAACCCCATTGTTGTTACTTCCAACAGATACAGCTATACACAGCTCCGTGCTCATAAAATGAAGTTGTTGCATATGCATAATGTGTTGTTGAACACATAGCATATATGTGCAAAAGAAATTGGAAATTTTATGAGGTCTTAAAAAAATGTGAAAAACTATAAAAAAAATTCGTGCCTGCTCACAATTGCCACTGGCAGTTCTAGTTACTCATTCATGAAGGTTTTCTGTGTGATACACAGCACATTACAAGATAGATAAATCTCCTCTCTTTACAATCCAGCAGCTTTTGGAAAGAGACCTTGGATGTATTGTGGTATTGAGGGCTGTAGCTGCCACTGCAGCACAGATAACTCAGCATTGCCCAACACTTCCAGTCTATGGGTGTGATGCCTTACAACAGAGAAAGAGAGAGCAAGAGAGAGTATTATTGCTAAATGTCTTCTGTATTAATGTATTTGCTGTGTGATTAGATAAATAAGACAACAAATCTGTGCTTTTTCATTGTGACTAACTTGAGGGATATTTGGACAGGTGTGTATAATGGAGGACAATATGTACACTATTTTGACAAAAGTAACTGGACACTTATACATTACACCTACAAGAGCTTTTATGACATCCCATTCTAAATCCATAGGCATAAATATGGATTTGGTCCCCCCTTTACAATAATGGATTTTTTTTTAAATGTGTCTCTGGGTTTTGTCCATTCATCCAGAAGAGCATGTATGAGGTCAGACACGGATGTTGTATGAGAGGGCCTGGATCGCAATCTCCATTCTAGTGTGCCTTTAAAGGTGTTTGATGGGTTTGAATACTCACCCAACATGCTATTATGGACCTACTTTATGGATCACGCTGGGACAGAAAAGGGCCTTCCCTGAACAGTTTTCACAATGTTGGAAATATACAGTTGTCCGAAATGTCATGGTATGGAGAAGAATTTCCCTTTGTTGAAACTAAGAGGAGAAGAATTAACATTTCCCTTTGCTGGAACTAAGAGGAGAAAAATTAAGATTTCCCTTTGCTGGAACTAAGAGGCCTGTGCTAAACCCTGTAAAACAACCCTGTAGTATTATCCCTCCTCCACCCCACTTTACAGTTGGCACAGTGCAGTCAGGCAGGTAACATTCTTCTGGCTTTCACCAAAGCCTTCATTGTACATCAGACTGCCAGAGAAGTGTTATTTCTAACTCCACAGAACACATTTCAACTGCATCAGTTGCGGTTTACTTTACTCCACTCCATCTAACACTTGCATACCGCTGCTAGTCCATGGAAACCCATACCACGAAGCTGCCAGTGCCAGTTTTTGGGCTGATGCAGTCAGCAGAGCGTTGTCAACTTTTTTGCACTATGCGCCTCAGCACTCGGCAACCCTGCTCTGTAAAGTTTTGTGGTCTGCCACTTAATGGCTGAGTTGCTGTGGTTTCTAAACACTTCCACTTTTTGGTAATACAATTAACAGTTGATTGTGCAATATCTAGGAGGAAGACATTTTCACAATCGGTGGCATCCTATTGTAGTACCACACTGGAATGCAGTGAGCTCTTTAGAACAACCCTTTTTTTCACAAGTGTAAAGTCAGACTCAGTTTTATAGTAACTGTAACATTAAACATTAACATGAACATTAAATTTGGCTTCTGCATTTATCCCATCCGTGCAGTGAACACATACATACACACCAGTGAAACACACAGTGGACAGTGAGCAGTAAGCCAGTATTTTTCTGCAGGTGAATCAAATAACCAGGGGCAAGGCATGATTTACTACTTATTTTTTATTTGTCATGCACAGAGCATGTAACCAATCAGACATCACTTAATTCCACATTGACAGTGTAGCTAATCCAGAAATAATTAGCTAGAATTGAGAGGGGCAGGGAGAGGAGGGCAGATATAGATGAATCTGTATATAGTCATAGGTTAAATGCTTGTACATATATACTCCAGAAAATGTCCAGGGAATCAGTATTAAAACTGCTGATACGTATTTAGATGTATTTGGATGTATTTGCTGTATAAACAAAAGAGAGAGATAAGAGAGAAAAGAAAGATTACGAAAGCACAAAGGTCCCACCAGAGGAAGAAATGTTTTGCCTTCCTTACCTTGGCCATGTCTCTGAGCACTGAACATCTTGTACGTCTTGGTACTCCAGGTAGGATGCAGTTCTGTAATATGACAGAACTGGAAAATAATGGGTTCCTGGTAGCTTTACGCTTTTTCTCAAATCTTTGGCAGTTAATTTGCGTCTTTTTTTCTCAACACGATTCTTGCAACCCTGTTGACTATTTGCAATAGAAAGTTTGATGGTTCTGTGATCACACTCAAATATCTTAGCAATTTCAAGAGTGCTGCATCCCTCTGATAGACCTTTGGTAATTTTTGACTTTTCAGAGTCAGTTCAATCTCTTTTTTGGTCTATTTTGCCCAAAGAAAAAAGCCGCCTAATAATTGTGCACACGTTGATATAGGGTGTTAACTTCCTTAGGCCACACCCTCCCTCATTACACAGACACAAATCACCTGCTGTGCTTAAATGCTAAAGCATTCCAGTTTATCCAACTTGGAGTTATAAAATATGACTAAGAATGATAATATGGTCAAAATACTTACTTGCTTAATAATTGTGCACACCATGTATATGTGGCATGGCCTGGTCAAACGCAAGAGTGCTTGGAAAGTCTTCTGTTTTACAAATGGCTGCTTGTTTCCCTGTGAGGTATATTTTTTCATATGTACATATTTTTTGTATATTTTTTCTTTACTAAAGAACTCTCTAAGAAATATAATCATAATTGTAAGAGTTTTCTGTATACATTTATCTGCACATAAATCCATGACTGTAGACTGTGTGGAGGTACCTGTCCATATCATCCGTGATGCAGCTTACCCTTAAAACTAGAAGTGGCTATTGAAAGGGTTCACCTATTACCATCGCCTGACTACCAAACAGAACACCTTCAACTACTGTTTAAACTCTGCTTGTATGGTGGTGGAAAATGCATTTAGAGGTTTGAAGGGCCGCTGGAGGTGCCTTGCCAAACCCAGTGATTTCTCTGCAATGCCTTACGTTGTTGCTGCTTGCTGCATACTGCACAATAGGGATGTCAAAATACCTGAATTCTGGTAGTCGGTACCAATACCACAATTCTATGATTCTCGAACAAGAAGAGCACAGACCTGGTTCCTATGTATTAAGATTCATGTACTGACTATAACTATGACCTGCTGAAGCATTCATGTCCCAGTACCCCTAAACCAGTTCAGACAGCATTGCAAGACTCCTTTGCTAACGCTGTGCCTTTGAGCTGGGCCCTTGAGCAAGGCCCTTTACCCTCTCTGCTCCCCGGGCGCTGGAGTTGGCTGCCCACCGCTCTGGGTGTGTGTGTGTGTACTCACTGCCCCTAACACGTGTGAGTGTGTGTTCACTACCAGATGGGTTAAATGCGGAGGACACATTTCGCTGTACAGTCCACACTGTACAGTGACGAATACGTGCACCTTTACCTTTATCCTTTAAAAGAAAAGCACGAAGTGGCGTGGTATTACTGAGGCGGTAGATTTCAACAGTAGAGCAAGAGGCTTCAAAGAGGCTTCAAACGGCTGATAAACTCTTGCTCAGTCACTATTTCTTCCTGTGTTTATATAATGTTTATAAAATGTTTTTTTTTTACATAATTTTTCACAACTTATAATACTGCATTGTATATTGCCATTGAGCTAAAATATATCGAGATATGATTTTTTTTGTCCATATCACCCATCCCTAGCAGGGTAACGTCTAAATCAGGACTGAGCACTGTAGCTTACATGTCATCTTTAGAATGACATGTAAGTTCAAAAAGTCCTGATATTGATATTGTATACTCTCAACAAAACATGTTCACAAAGTTCTTATGAAGCTAAAAGCACCTTCATAGGCTTACATGCTGTGCAGTTTCACTTTTTGCTGTCACTTTAAATCTCTTGGCTATCACTTTGAAGTCTTTCAAAAGTTGGTAAATGTTGGTCTCCAGTCATGAGGGTAGTATGGGTCTTGACTCCTGGAGGTGAATGCCAAGTGAGAGAATTGAGGCTGAATTACAGGCATCCACTGGACCACAGTGTAGAGAAATCATGTCCTTGTGCCTTGCAACCTGCACCTGCCTACGTACGCTGCCCTTATACTCCTACTGCTCCTCTAACAACCAAAGTCAGTCTTGCTCATTGAAATCTTTGTGCATCTCCCTGAACAATTGCCTAATCTCTTTCAGAGTGTGTCTACTTCTACCTGTGCTTCTTTTTGGGCGGAGAACCACACAGCAGCACTTAGTAACACTCAACACTCTTGAATTGACAGACATTGGTTTGGCAGTAGCCAACAGCTATCATTGTTAGCCACTCTCTATTACTTCTGTTGTGCTCTGTATCATGCTAGTAATAGCTTATAGCCAAGTAGCTAATGCTACACAAATAAAGTGCAATGAATATGAAAATAATGTTGACCGACACATCAGTTTAAATTGACCAGAGTCTGCTCTTTAGTGTAACTGCATAGCATTGTCATCCAGGCTTCTTGAGGTGGAGGCTGTGTCCAAACACACCCACTGTAAATGCCTGGAAAAATACCTACTCTATTCACACATAGGCTCACTCAGACATTACCCAAACTTCATACTAAAGGTAAAGGTGCACGTATTTGTCACTGTACAGTGCATTTAACCCATCTGTGGTAGTGAACACACACACACTAGTGAACTAGGGCAACCTTCACCTCACAGCACAAGTGCTTTATCCCACTATACCACCCAGGGCTTATACTAGGGGGCTGGCAGGAAAAAGGTCTGAGTAGTCTCCATTACAACTAATTTAGACATTTGAGTTCACACATGCAGCTACTCCGTGTAATGTCTGGAGTATCTGAAAGGGTCTTATGTCTATATGTCCTGATATAGATTAGAACTCTGTCCTGGGAGAACACCCTAGTGCTTGATGTCCTCCAGGTGAATGGTCGTTTCAGTATGCTGTGTGCAATTGGCTGCTGTTTTTCTAGCCTTTGTGTTTATTAGTGGACAAACACCTGTAAAACCCACACTTTCAATCTTTTTTGCTAATTGAAACACAAATATCCAATTACCAATTACCCTTGCATAAGCTGTTAACATAGGTTTACTTAGTGTTTACTGTGGATATGTACTTAATATACAACTGTTTGTGTGTTTTTGACCAGATGCTTTTGGTGGCCAAAAAACAAGCTTTTGGCAGAATTCTGGTTGGATGTTTGACCACTCTTTATAGATTTTTCTATTGTATTTAATATTGTTGAGGACAAATCTTTGAGAAGGCTGTTCTGTTTCCAATTCTCATTTAATTTGCATGTGCTCATGTCAACAGAATTATGACATATCTCAAGGGGCTGGTACTCTCATAACACAGCCAAAGTGGACCTTTAGACAGGCACATGCTTTAAGCACAGTTGAGCACTTTGAGCATACCTGATGTTCTTCTCATCCGCATGCCCATACATACCTTGCAAGACATTGTTGATGCTATGGAAGTGATTTTTGGGTGGAACTTGCTTGTGAAATTTGGTTCTGCATTATGTTCATCAATCTGTGTTTATCCACGCTCCATCTATAGCCTACTTCATACTATGTATTCGCCATACAACAGTGCATACATACTTTACATAGTAGGTAGTTCTCAATGATCAAAATGGTAGGTCGTTATCAGTTGTTGCAGTCAATAACCAAATATCCAAAATGTAGAAGTATTTTTATTTTAATGTTAGTATAATCAGACCTTATTTTTATTACTTTTTTATTACTTTAATATTACATTGTGCTATTACATTTATTACCCCACATTGTCAAGGTATAAAGGTATATGTGTTCTCTGTCTGCAAAATTAACCTTTGTTTATGGGTGCATGAATTTATGTTACCTATTTTTCAATTAAAAACCTGCAGTCTGTGCAGAGAAAAGTGTGATAGTTTCTTTTCTGATGGGCTCTTGAGAGATCAACCTTCAACGCGTTTGTTGTTTTAGAGTGATTTGGCTGATTAAATGTTAGTGACACAGTAGCAGTTCATCTAGGTTCTGCTGCTTTTCAGAGCTTTCTCTCACTCTTGGAGCTGCTTTTGTTTTACATTTGTGGAGAAACCTTCAGTTTTATTTACCATCTTATAAAAACAGGGAGTCAGACCTGTCAATCAAATTGCCCAGAGAGGGTTGCAAAGATGAAAAATATGTGGTGAGATTTCTCTTCTTTTATTATTTTCTTTCCGCTCTTTTCTTTACCTCTAGGCTTTAGATGTACAAGCTGCCCACCTTGCTGTGTATGGCTTCTCTATGTTTCCTTGAGAAAGAGAATGCAGACACTTGCAGCAGAGAACACTTGAAATGCCCATATGCTCTCCAGCAGCATTATTTAGCATTAGGTCCCCTTGTATTCTAATAAATCAGCTTGTCTTATGAAACACACTGATTCGTAATTATTCACAGCACACAAACTGCAATTTTCCACAGTCATTGGCAAGAACATCGTTTGTACTGACACTATGAGAGGGAGACTGTTTTACGCTTAGTTGACTGATGCGGTTAACTTCTACCAGTTTAAGCCCCACCATGATGGATGATGGAATAACAGTGCTGCGAGTGCAGCTGAAATAAATCACAGGAGCTCCACAGTCCTGCTCAGTGCCAGGCCTGCATGCAATTGTACCTGTGCGTGTGTGTGGCAAGCGTACACCAGGCTCTGTCACTCTGCACTAATGAGTCAATGAGAGTCTGTTTGCTCGACTGACTCTCAGCAGGAAGTTGGTGTTAAGTTTCACTTGCTGTGGTCTAGGATTTTGGGTTAATTCAAGTTTTTTTGGTTTTGTCACCTGAACCATGATGTGATTTAAAAGTGAAATAATTAAAAACAGCAAATCAGCAAATGCTATTTTACACATTAAGGACAAACAAATGACAGTAAAATGGTAAATATCTGTGCTTGTTAAGAATACTTTTATTTAGGTCCCGTGAAGAAGAATTCTAGCAAAAGGTGCACATTGGGTGGTGATACAGTGATGAATGCTGGAGAAAGAGACCCAATCTGTCTGAAGGATCATTTTGGACTTCTTTGCTTCTGGCTTTTTTATATTCTGGAAATAAACCTTATTTAAATAGCAGTTAATTTAAACATTCTCCTGTGTACTGGGCATGAAAGTGGCCCAACATAGCCTTAGTGTTCTTCTTTAAAGCTATTAGGTTATTTAGCAGGTCTGTATGGTCACTGTGAATATCCTGTACAAATATTAAGTATTTTAGTCCTGCCTTCTCACAACAATTACATGCATTTTAGTTTTTATTTTGTATTTGTTATTTTTTATAGCCCTCTTGTGGGTCACAAGAAATATTTTTAGCCCTCTTGATTATGGGTGAACTGGAAAATGGCAAGGAAAATTATGTGGACACCATTGTCATCCACATGTTAGATGCTGAGCAGAGTCTTGCTCGACAAGGGAACATAATGGGCTATAAAAGAGCGAATGGACTGAATAATTCAGGTATTGAATTTCAATACTGTGGTGCTTGTTTGGAGAGATTTGGTTTGGTTTTGCTTATCCTTTATTAAACACAGGTTTGACAGTGCAGGAGGAGAGACTCCCTCAGTCCCACAGCTTCTTGCTCCTGCTGCATATTTGACTCTAATAGCTGTGAGTAGTTCTGGGGCTGTAGCTAATGCCCTTATTTTCAAAGAGCCACTTCATGTGCATGGTACTGTACAACATTATTGGTCCATGGACATTTCAAAACAAATTAAGAAATTCCTGAATGATTAGAGAATGATTTTAGATTGGCATCTTACACATAAACTTATTATTACAAATATCCAGGGATTAGACCATGCCATTCAAACTTGAAGTCTATAATAGCATTGCTGAATCACAATGAGCAACACTACAGCAGTTTTGTGTTGTTTTTCCTTTTGGATTAAAACCTTAAAAGGCACTATAGGAGCACTCCGCTCTGTTTTAATCAGAAAAGACATATATGACTGGAAGGTTTCAGAAACCCATTTATTTCAACTAATTTATTATAAGTTGCCATGATCAAGAGTAGCTTTTAACATGATTATACATTATAATTCCTTAGATGCAGTCTCTTGCTTGGATTATGTGACATATTTGAAAACCCCTGATTTCCTGACCAGGTTGACTAAGTTATGTAATTTAGCCTCTTTATATATGGATGGATTAGTGTTTGTAACACTTTGATTCAGCAGGATCACATCTAATAGTCATGCATTGTCATCACATTCAGAAAGCACAATCATAGGCTCAGATCAGTTGATATGATGACACCCAAACATTATCTAGCCATGCAGACATGATTATAACAAATGCTTTTGGAAATTAGGGAACTAAGTGAGGCAGTGTTCAGATTATAATTACATAGCTGCCTATCAACCGGGACTCATTCTGGCACATATCCTCTGTATTATTGTTTTGTAAGAGAAACACATTTTAAAATAAATTATGATTCAACAACACTGCCCTGTGACTGCTACAGTGGAAAAGCCCAAAACCCAGCACAGCATCTAAAAATTTGTTAGCCATAGTCAAACTCAAATAGCTCTTGAGGAGAAGTAGTCTAAAGCAATATAAAAATGTCTCTGTGAGAGCCGAGTAGACAAGTGGACATGTTTGTTCCTGGGGTTCTCTTCCATAATGGATTTAGCTTTTTGATCCAGGAGCCTGGTGGCTCTGAGTGAAAGGGGAGGGTGCCAGTCTAAAGGTAATTTATCAACATTCAGCAGGGTACGCATTCTGGGTAGCGGCAGGTGGCCCCGGCATGCTGAGTGACTCCTCCCTCATTAGAACTGACCTCCAGTGGCCTCCAGACCATGACCACACGACTCTGGGAGCAGCAGTGCTTGTGAACCAGAATACCCACTGGTGTGCATCGCTCACCCATAATAAAAGCATCTCCGTTTGCACCCTTAGCCTCAATTCACTCCGCTGTGACTACCCTTTGTGTGACTACACTCAAAAAATAAGAGAGAAAGAGAGAGAGAGAAACAGATTTGATAGGCATTGTGTCGTCTTCAAAAGACATTGTTGTTAAATGGCCTAAGCTGTTATGTTAAGCCATTTAAAGTGTTTTATATCAATCAGATAATTCAAATCCAGTTTATAAACTGGATAATATGTTTTTTTAATTATTATTTTAGTTTTTTTGATAGTGCTTACATTTTTTAATAAAAGAGGGTGTAGATACAGTACTAAGTCAATTGATTGAAGATTGTATCGAAATTGAAGCAGCAATAGAAGACTGCATATATGATCAAGATACACCTTTTAGATGCACTGGGACACATAATCAGTGATGTAATCTGGGGTCACTGGCTGTTTTGGGGTCTTTCAACATTAGGCCCAGCTGAGGTTAATTAGACCCCAGCTTGTACAGCCACTTGTATCACCATTTTTTCCCTTTTTAGCACCATGGATCTTGATTTAGAAGGATGTTGTTGTAACAGTGAGATGATCCACCCTTAGCTGACCTGGCTACCATGTTTATTGCCATGGCAAAGAGAATGACTGGGATTGTACACCAAGTTATAATTCCTTTTTCCAGCTGATGCCAGTCTGTTACTTCCACAGAAGTGACCCTTAACCTGAAGTTATTGTTATAATCCATGATCAGGTCCTTGATCCATACGCGTTGGCCAAATCCAACCACAACACCTATAAGTTGCCTCTGTTCTCTTGGGCTTCTCTGATGAGTTGTGTGACTACACCAGTGTGCTCTAAGCAACCAGAAACTCCAGGGATGCCACTCTTCTGCACTGAGGGATCAATGTAGGGAACAATGTTGTTCTTAAAGAGAAACTCTGTGAGTCTCTGGGAAACAATGCTAAAAAAGACCTTACCTTCAATACTCAACAGTTAGATGAACCAAAACTGACCAATGCTTTTTGAGTTTTCCTCTTTGGGGTTCCACACTCCCTCCGCACACCTCCACTGGTCTGCAACTCTCCCCCTCGCCATATCACCTTCAAGATTTTCCAGAGGTGATGCTGGAGTTGGGGACAGCTTTTGTACACAATGTTTGGTACACCACTGGGTCCTGGAGAGGAGGCAGAGCATGCTGCCTTAATTACCTCCTCAGCCTCCTTCAGGCTCGGCTCCTTCAGATCAAATGTTTTTGTTGGTGGACCTGGGTTGATGAGGGCTCTGTTGGGCTCCTGTTCTCTCATTGGATCACTCCAAGTGTCATGCAGGAAAGCATTAACTTCCTCTGTTGAGCATGCTAGCCGGTCACTGTGTTTGACCCCTAGCAGTTGTTTTGTGAAGCTGTTGTTTTGTGAAGCCGAAAGCCAAATCTTTCTGCTGCATAGCCCCCGATGATGGCAGTTATCATTTGGAGCCGGCAGTCTGCATCTCTTTGTGCAGTAACCTGAATGATGTTCATCATATGTCTTTTAAACTGTGACCATTAACCCCTCTCGCTTCCTTCGTTGTTGTTGGTGAACTACTCTGCTAGGATTAAGAGACTGTGGTGTGGGGAGGGACAAGACTCTTTGGGGTGCCTCCTGGCCGGGCTCCTCCTGCGTCTCACCAAGCTTAGAGCCTGTGTGCTGCACCTCCTTCTCCTTCTCCGTGCATTTCATTCTGGCCTGATGGACTTTAAGGCCATGTGCATTCTTGCACAACTTGCCACAGATACATATCATAGTCATGTTGTAAGCCTGGGTCAGTGCCGTTTGGTCTGTCCAAATGAAGATCTAACCCCCCCCCCTCTTTGGACCTTTAATGTAGATGGACGGGTGATGACTGGTGCGTTTTCACATATCTTATGTAGTTTGATGTGGTTGATACAGTGTCTTTATTTTTGTTTTCTACATTCTTTACACTGCTCTAGTCTTCTGTTATATCCCAGGATTTTGAAATCCCTGTAGACAAATGCTGCCACATACAGTGCATGAAGTGAATCTGTATTGCACTGTGTTGTTTACACTTGACACTGCTTACATGCTCACATGTTATTTTTGACAGGTCTGAGTTGAGTTGGGAGTTAGTAGGGACAGGTTGCGAGTCTGAAGTCTATTTGTATGCAACTTAAGTGTGTCTCGATCTGCAGTGCCCTTCTATGGGTAGTGTACAGAGGCGAAATTACATTTGTGTTAGTGCCCAAATACTTATGTTCCTGACTGTATTTAAAAACATATTTATGTGTGAAATGGTTTCTGAGCTTCAGCTACTGAAGTTGCAAAGTAAAACCAAGATGAGCTGAGTTGACTTGAGCTGCGTTAAGTATGGCTGAATAGAGTTGACTGAAGATGAGTTGGGTGAGTCCAGTTGCACCTAGCTGAGAGGAATAACAGTGAGCTAATATAGGTAGAGGCGAACCGAGAAGACCTCAGTTGCATTGAGTTTATTTGAGATGAGCTGAGTTGAAATGAGGATTGCTGAGTTGAGCAGAGTCAAATTGAACTGCAGTGAGGTGAACAGAATAGAGCAGAGCTGAACTAACTAAACTTCAGTTTCATAGAGTTGATATAAGGTGAACAAAGTCGATTCAAGGTGAGTTGAGTTGAACTGATAAGCTGAACGATGTAAAGTTGAATGAATAGGAGCTGAGCAGAGGTGAATTGAGCCAAAGTCAGTTGAGTAGAGTTGAACTAAGCTGAGATAAGCAGAGTTTAATTGATCTAAGGACAGTCAAACTGAATTGAAGTGAGCAGAGTTGAGCTAAGCTGAGGAGAGTTGATTGGAACTGGATTGAGTACAGCTGAACAGAGATGGGTTGAGTACAGTTATATTAAACCAAGCTGAGGTGACTTGCAGTGAGTTGGGTAGAGTGAACTGTGCTGAGCTCAGGTGTGGATCTGAGACCTGAGCTGAGTTAAATAGCATTGAGCTAACACAGGTGAAGTTCTGAGGAGAGCTAAACTGAATCAAGTATAATTGAATTAAGCTAAGCTGAGTCGAGAAGAATTGAACTGAGCAGAGTTAACTGGTGCTGAGTACTGAATAGAGACAAGCTGTTTTAAGTACAACTGAATTGAACTGAGCTGAGTTTACTTAGTCAGCAAGTCTGTGAGAGGTGAGCTGAGTTTAATAGAGGTGGGTTGAGCAAAGTGGAGATCTGCGTTGAGTAGAGTGGAATAGAGCTGAGCAGAAGTGTAATAAGGTAAGTCAGAAGGGAGAAAGGGATATAGAGGAGAGAAGGAAGCAAGTCAGAAGGGAGGTAGAGGAGAGAAGGAAGCAAGCAAGCAGGTGTGTGATAGAACAGCTCCACACAGATACCAGATGCGAATCCAGATGCTTAAACTGGGGTTAGGCATGGAGGCAAATCTGAACTGAAAAACAGTGCTCATGTCTCACAGTTGTCCCACAGCACTGGCGAAGATTTTGTCGTAGACAAAGGTAGAGGTGAGATTTAAAGGATATTGGGTATCCTAATATCCTTTAGGCATATTTCTCCTCCTAAAAGTGAAAAAGCTTGTGGACTGACGAATACTGTTACAGGATTTTACACAAATAAGTTACATGGTGTAGTAGTCGGAGTATCGATGATGCAGGCGCCATTCTCTCTATTACAAGTCAGTGGATCTTCACAATGATTTTGAAGCTTTTATTTTAAAGTAATATACAATGTTGCTGTGTGACAAATATGCAAAATGATAAGACACCTGGAAAGGGGGAAAATACTTCAGGCCACTGGATATTGAATGGCCAATATATATGTCAACATTTGAGCACTGATGTGATTTCAACTGCCAAGATATCATTTTTGTAGGGTCAAGAGTCAAGAGGCTTTATTGTCGTCATTTCAGTTATATACAGAGTAGACAGCGAAACGAAACAAAGTTCCTCCAGGATCATGGTGCAACACACAACACAGTGCAGACAAACACAAGTGCATCACAGAACAAGTGCATACAAACCGTACAACACAGTGATAGTGAAGTCCAGCATGTGTTTCCTCTGGGCACAGGAAACTTCCTTTCCAAATGCACAAAGGCAACATTGGACATGTCAACATAGTTGGAGAACAACGCAAATTGCCAATTCTGTTATGTCAACTAACAGACGAGCAAGTTTGCTAGCATGATGCTGAGGGATGGAAGAGAGGGAGGGCCATCCAACCTTCCCTGAGAGAGTGAGGATGTCTGAGGCATCACTAGGAATTGAACTTAGACAGAGAAAGCTCAATAGTCATAGCCGTTCTGCCTATACTTAGATAGGTAATCTGAAATTTGAAACACAATAAGCTATCATGATTTTGTCAGTTCCATTCTTAGTGGCTATCTACACATTTGTGTAAATACACATCTGTGTCTGTCTAATGTAAAAACAAGGCTTTCTAAAACTTCAGAAACAGAAAACAAACCGAACTAATTCTAAACAAATACTGTTTTAAAAAGTTTGCTCATTGGCATCATCTGTTTGTCAAATTGGTAATTATGCATCTTACTCTCTCTCTCGACCCAACCTCTAGCACTGTAACTGTCATCTCTACAATTAACAGTAAGATCAGTTTCCTTGGAAACAACGGCACAGAGTCTTGCATATTCAATTGAAAATCTTCCATGAGCACTAGCACTATGTATTAATGTCAATATATTAATTTCATCATTATTGTTGCTGTTGTAGCCGGTATCATTACAGTTTGATGTATTTTTTTCCTTAGGCATTTAAAATGTTTTATAGATTTTGAAATGTGTTGTTCACAGAAACTAACTAACTGCACTTAAAAGCAAGGTAGAAATAACATAATTATAATCATTCAAAAAATTGTACACAAAGGAAAACTAATGAAATCTTGGTTGGTCTGTCTGCTGGTCCCAATTGTCTCCATAAAGCATATTCTGATTTCTCAAGCTTTTAGTAGTAATTGACTTTTACATGAATGTGGTTTTCTTGTAAGCATATTGCTATTATTTATTTAAGTAATGATGTTGCGTAAAGTGACGGAGTCTTGCTTGCATTCAGTCTCTCTCTCTTTTTTTTTCTGGAGAACCTGCTCAGTATTTCAGAGATGCATCTGTTGATAGTCTTAAACAGAATAATTCAGCAAATAGGGGTGCTGGTTGTGCTGTGCGCACATGGTAGCCATGAAGTGGGGCTGGGGTTTGCACTGGTGGGTGTGTATGTGAGTTCCTGAGGTGTGAGGAGTCTTTGCCACAATTTCTCACAAATAAAAATCTTAATAACTCACAAAGGCAGTGGGAACATTAATTTATCAACATGCTCCAAAGTAAAGGCAGGAGGCACGGGGAGAGGATGGGAGGGAGGCATACTCTATATTCATTCTTTCTGGCAGATGTTGCAGCTGAGTAATTGAATTTAGCTAAATTTAATAGGAGGAAAGAGAAAAATGAAGGAAGAGGAAGACAGATACTAAAACAACACACACACACATACATACACAAAGCATTGTGGTATTTTTCCTTGTGCGAGAGCCAGACAGAGATTGAAAGAAGAATCATATCAGGTAGTTTGTTTGCAGTTCTCTCAGGCTAGGTTTTGGTAAGGCAGATATGAAACCCAACTGTGTCATATACAATATAGAACTGTGTGAATTGGGAATAACATACTTTTTTCAAATGAAATCAACAATTGCATTTTTGGGTTGTTCCTCTGTGTACTTGGAGGAAACTCCCCTATGCCGAACAAAAATCACTATGGAAAAAAACTATCTGTAATTGAAATGACACTACTCCGATAGCCTGCAATATGTGGTACCGATGGACAAAAGACTGACTTACATGTAGGGCAGTCCTTCACTATGCTCACGCCTTTACTCATTTGCTCTCTCTCACTCTCTCTCGACCCAACCTATAGCACTGTAACTGTCATCTCTACAATTAACAGTAAGACCAGTTTCCTTGGAAACAACGGCACAGAGTCTGGCATATTCAATTGAAACTCTGGCATGAGCACTAGCTTGCAGTTCTGGAAATGTCATTTAGTCACATTTTAAATTCTATCATATCACAGAGCCTTTAATCCTTGTTTATGCTTTTCACATCACCAATCACCAGCTACATTATCTAATAGCCCTTCTTTATCTGCTTTTTTTCCGTACTAGAGTTTGTAGGATTATTGGCTAACTTGTCACTGGAACCTACTTCTACAGATGTCTACAGATTTGTTTTACATCTTTTTTTGGTAAAGGTCAGTGTTTGCCTTGTAAAGCTGCAAATGCTGCGACTAGGTGATTAAACTGCTCATATGTCCCCCTGTGCTCCTCTAATTACCTGGGAGAGAAGGCAAGGGGAAAACAAGAGAGCCTTACCACCATTTTCTGATGTGTTTTTGTTTGAATGTTTGCACCCTGCCAGAGTGGCAGCTAATTAAGAAACAATTTGGATTGAGGGGAGTGCTGGGGGTGAGTGAGTGGTTGAGAGGGGTGGATTTGGTGAGGCAGGCCTTGCATAATGGGCCACATAGAGAGGGACTGTGCCTTGGCTGTCATTCTTGGATGCTGGCCAGTTCTGGAATGGTACCACCGCTGTCCCCTGAGACTAAATGTGGCTGAAAGCCCCCCCCCACCTCTACCCACCAGGCATCCTCATTTTTACCTGTCAGCCCCCCACTCTCTATGCACACTCTGTAAGTAAAGTCTTTGTCAGATTGAAATGCCAAGTCAAAATTTTGTAACAAGGTAGAGAATATGTCAATTAAGGAGACAGGTTCTTTTAAAATGGCTGTTTGCATACCTTTTTACTTTCACTCTGTCTCTCTCTCTCGCTCTGTCTTTCTCTTAGATATCTGTTATGGGTTTTGGCTGTCATTTGATAATATATATGAAGTGAAGATGCAGAATTCAGAGTCATTTCCTCACTTTCCACCAAGCATTAGAAATCACAAATGGCTAGTTGGTTGTTTCACAGATAAACTATTTATATCAAGTACAACAAGCATGATTTTTTTTACAATGAATGCTTCCTGTTTGTACAGTTTGTAATTTAAGCATTTACTCAGTATGTGTCCTGGAACAGAATTAAATATGACAGATATTTTATGTATTTATTAAGAAAATATATTCAGTACCCAATTCCACTGTATGAAAAATGTCATTCCCCCTTCTTTTCAGTAGCTAATTACTAATAAGTACACTGCAACCAAGTATTTTCTTTATGTGGTAATTAGTTTCTCATGACACTTTGGTCAACTCCTCTTGCAAAACTGCTTCAGCCTTGTTACATGTGTAGGCCTTTGAGCATGAATGAGCAGGTCATGCCACAACATTTAGGGTTTAGGTTAGCTTACATTTCTTATTTTTTTACCATATCGAGATAAACTTGCAGCTGTATTTTGGATTGTTGCCTTTTTGCATGATGCAACCGGCTCTTGGCAGTTGGTTTGTAAAGTTAAGCTTGCTTCTATAGATTGTCCATTGGTGTCCATTATTTTTTTTCTTAATTTCATGCTATTTGTTCACTTTCTGGATGAGAATATGAGTTCCTCTTTTGAGTCTTGTTTTTTCTTGCCATTTTACCTCTGGCTCAGAAACAAATCACTGTAAATAAACCCAATTTAACTTGACTTTGAAGATGTTATTAATTATTTTTAATTTCTTTTAAATCCTTTGGTTTGGTTAATTATATAAACAATGTACCTGATATTAAATATGTTTCGCCAACTTTTAAGGTATAAAATTTATTGTGTATGCTTAACTCATTCTTCTTATTTTTTCTGGTATATTTGCAGGACATTAAGACGGGGAAAAATGAAAGCACCTATCCCTCTTCAGTTTCTGCTCTATGCTACAGTAATCAAGAGCTTAAAGGTGGTGTCTAAACGAGGCTCAGGTAGGACAACAACTATATCTTAATGACTAAGAAATACGTCATGAAAAGCTTTTAAATAGTGAGGATGTAGTTTGTGCTGAAAGTTACTGGTTTCAGATGTACTGAAACTTTCTTGGGTGTAGTACGATTGAGAAAATGTATCTGTGGCAACTATTCACTCTGGCCTGGCATCGGCATCAGCTGTTTTACAGACATGTATTCTGTAACTCTCTGAGCTCAACAGTTAGAGTATGGATTTGTTTGTGTTTGTGTGTGTGTGTGTGAAGCTACTAGCAATACACAAGGGGTTTATCTATTGGAATTGCAGGTGAGACCTGAAGTATTCTCAGTTCTATCAAACGAGTGAAAATAGTATTTGTCTCTTGTGCTGCTAATCTAGAGACACCAGCAGAGAAGACTGTGTGTTTTCATTGCATATTTGGCATCTGTTAGCAGAAATTGCAGCATTACCATTTAACCTCAAGAGAGCCCCCTCAAGCACCCCCTTTGTTTGCATAAACACCTACTTCAGCTCCTTCAGAGATCTTTAACTATGATACATCAATGTATAAAACCATTTCTGACAACATCATCTAAGAAACTGCTGCCATCCTAGGCCTAAGAATTAATAAGGATGTCCGGTCAGTTGCCCTTATGAGGTTGAGACTGAATCATTAGGATGCATATGTAAACCATTTGTTTGTGTGTAGCATTTAATACTGAAGAAAGTTAATGTATTCTGTTCACTCATATATTGTGTAAACAATTATTAATCTGTTGATTTTAATAATGAATACTGCATATGAGTGCATGTGTGAGAGTTTATGTGTGTGTGGGTTTGTGTGTGTTCTTACTCACACACATACAGAGGTACAGAGAGGTATCCCATCTCACGCAGCGGTCCAGATGGCCTCTCTACTGGTACAGGGCAGCATGCGCCTCTACTGTCATTATCAGGACTAATCTGGGGCAGCGGGGTGTGACGCTGCGCCATATTGGAGTTGTCGCGTGGGAACACATTCAATGTGGATCCCGGGGAACATATTGGAGGTGGCACCATGAGGGTATCACATCAGACATGGTGAATGCTGCCTCTGATGAACAGATTCCAAAGGTTTTAAAGTGTCGACACATTTCCAAATCATCTTTACTTTTCTCTCTCTTCTAATTGGACTTTATGTGTTGTGTCAAGTGAAAAAAAGTATTTTAGTTAAGCGCATCTCAAGGGACCTGGCCATTTACCACATATCATAAAAATACTCTTTATATTCTTTTTAATTTTGCAGTAAACCCCTCTGAGGTCATACAGTGACCTTTTTTTAATATATGCTCTGAAAGGCTAGGGTAGCATTGAACCCATTGATCATGTGCCAGCTGCCAAACAGCTTATTTTCCTGTTTCTACTGACACTTGTTTTGAGCTTCTGGTACCCCTTAGGTGCTGCCATTTAGGTGCCAATCATGGGCCCTGTTACAGTGGTGAGACACAGTAGGTGTCTGCTTCAAGAATCGGGATCTGGATAGGGCCAGTGCTATAGGGCAACTTCAAGCTGGTGTTCCGCAAAATCAAGTTGCAGCATTATTTGGAGTAATGGGGGGTGTCAGAGACAGGCCGCAAAATATGCGCCCCAAGAACATTGTTTCCTCACCCTGTCAGCACTTAGGTACTTCTACAGATTTGCAGTCAAGGTTTGCAGGACAATATGACGGACGGCTCTCTGCCCATATAATCTGACTGTTCTTCACCATCAGACCCGTCAGCATGAGGAGGAGGTGCCAGGCTGTAATGGCTGTGTATGGTTCTTCCACGTGTTACTATGGCTCCTGTTTGTTAAATAAATTATTTGTTAAATTGCCAATATGTCTTGTTTCTTCAGTCATCCAGTCCACCAAACACCAAACGGGTCAATGGCAGAATAAGCTGTTTGGCAATGGCAGAGAGGATTTGGCAAATTTTTCATGGGAGTAACCTGCATACTCACTTTTTTCTTTCTCCATTAGAATATACTGCCACTGTTTTTTTTTGTTAATATGAAATGATATTGCAAAGGCTGTGAACAAGACATTGCTGAATTGCTTTATAAGAAATGGCCCACACAGTATGCACAGATGTACAGTAAACTGAGCCAGTAGGGCTCTGCAACGCATTATCTAAGGTTTTTCTAGCATATGCTGTTCAGTTTTGTAGACATCACTGCAAGATCATTTCATTTTTAGGTTTCTTATTCACTAATGCAGTGTATGATGCTATGATTTGCAGAAACATATGGTAGGTTTGTATAAATCCTTTGTACAAAAACCTGATGACCATCAATTTCTGAAATGGAGTGAAGACATTTACCAAGTGCTATTACACAGTAGGGTACAGTTATCACTGAACCTAAAACGGAAGTTCTTAATGTTTTATAAAGCCTATAATATCATATTATATTGTTTCACAATATTTTATCAGACAAAATGACATGCAGACTCTCTTGAACTGCTCTTTTCTGCTACCTCCTTTCAGTTGTTGGGAATTTTGTTACAGAATAAATACATGACTAAAAACACAATATATATATATTTATAATTTATTTATTTATTTTTTATTCTTTTTTCATTCATTCATTCATTCATTTGTTTATTTGTTTATTCTGCTTAATGCCCAAAAAAAACTTAAGGAGAGAAAGAAACATTCTTCCTCACCAGTGCTAATTACTTTTGAGAGAAGGGGGGGGGCTTTGTGTTTATAACATGTAAAAAGAACATGCAGAGAGATATCAATGGGAATCATGCTACAGTTGTGTATTTATGGTCACACAGAGGTTGGACATGGCTTGCTGTTCAAATCTGAATTACTTTTGATCCCAGTGAATGAGAAAAAATGCATGAGCACAGAGCTCATGCCCATGAGTAGCTAAGCAATCACATGACAATCATTTGACACCAGTAGAAAGATTACTTTTTTAACTCTGTTTGAGAAAAACAGACACATCCCAATCTTAGACAGGACTTTTAGAACATAATTTCTGCAGAAATGTCAATAATGCCATGAGTCTTGGCAACATGGGCAAACCTGAAAACCACCTGAGGCTGGTAGGTAGCCAGGGAGGCAGGGGAGAAGAACCGTAAACGTAACACCTCGCTTGTCAGGCGCAACTAAACTTACGTGACTTAGAACAACGGGATTGGCCGCCGAATCCTCAAGGCAACCAACCTGCAAACCATGAAGCGATCTACTCCTGAACGTGAACCGGCTCTCACAGAGCGAACTCTAGAGACACACCATAGACAGACCTAGAATCTCTGGACCAGCAAAGCCAACCATACAGCTTGGCGTAGCAAGGATAATTCTCGGGAACGAGAATGTCAGCGTGAGCTCCCTAAGTACCCCAGCCTCAGGTGAATCCACCGCGGCTCGACCTGACACACGTCTGAATCAAGTCAATTAAACCCTTAATTTTTTAATTGAACTAGAGTATGTTAATGTTAAAAAGGAAGAAAATGTAAGCTGCCCAGTATGAAATATGAACTGCATAGCTCACATTCTGACATTTAAGTATATTGCCATGAATTATGACTGGATAATGTTTAGCTAATTAATTTAAATGCATTGGAAATTGATATGTATACAATATCTTATTTTTCACAATATACTCTATATTGGAACACATAGACTATGTTCTAGCCAGAGGTGCAACACAAACCCATTTATCTTCTTAATAAGTTTAGATCCATATTATAGCTACAGTTTGTGAATTTTAAGATTACCTTGTTTACATGAACTGGAATACAGTATGTTTTGTGTTGGAAGATATTATATGTCCAAACGTTTCTGGACACACAGCGATTTTCTAGTCCCTGTTGGCAATAGAATAAAACTCTCTGGAGCAGATAAACCTAATGCCAGGCGTACGCTAGAGGGGGATAAAAAAACCCATTGAGCATTGAGCTGTGGAGCAGTGTTACTGTGTTCTCTGGAATGATGATGCTCCATTATAAGTTACGGAGGAGGTGTGGTGGTGATAATCCAGTATCCTGACCCTACTAATGCTCTTGTCACTGAATGCAATTAAATACTCACAGCAATGCTCTAAAATCTAATAGAAAGCCTTCCCTGGACAGTAAAGATAGTTACTCCAACTCTTTTTCAATACTTTATTTTGGAAGAAACAATGAATGAGTAGATGTCCCAACAATCTTTGACCATGTAGTGTATGTTGTCTAGTAGTGGTGTTAAACTTAGTTTTAGTAGTATTGACAGACAGCAACACTTAGGTAACTGTAACATAATATGTGTCTGAGGCTGTAATATATGACATGCTGAATTAGAATGCTTATAAAAATTTTTCAATCAACAGAAAAGTTTATTTGCTTCAAATTCATTACTTAACATAATACATCCAGCATGTATACAACATCAGAGATACTTTTACTTTGGCTGAAAAAGTACTTATAATAACAAAGGCACTATTTATTTTTCTTCAAAAAGACAATGAAGGCAATGACCCTTTTAAATATTATTTACATACTTAAATATTATCAAAACTGCATATATAACTGTAACACTTTCAACATCGTCATCCCCACCAGGCTGGAAACCAAGCTCAGTGACCTGGGAATCAGTGCCTGCAGTTATAACTAGGTCTTGGATTTCCTGACAAACAGTCATGTTGGGCAATCAAATGTCCTCCTGGTTCACCCTGAATGTAGAGAGCCACACGGCTGTGTCCCGAGCCCTCTGTTCTTCTTCCCAATTACCCACGACTATAAGCCAGCATCAAGTGTTCAGACAACACCACAGTGGTCAGCTACATAAGTGAAAATGATGAAGCATGCAATATCATCATTAAGGTAATAACATTTAGATGTAAGAGCATTTGTGCCTGAACAATTTGACTAGATTCATGGTGGGTATCTCATCTTGTGCTGTAGTGTCAAAAATAATTTTATGTTTTAGTTCCTTGCTGCACACTTTGTAGCAATTAATAAATTTTCTTCTTTGTGCTTCCAAGCCAAATTGTGTCATCAGTATGGGCTAAGAGAGAAAGTAACTACTTTTTATACACAATAAAAAACACTAACTTTTCTTTTACTTGCAAATTTTACTATGGATTAATTGAATGGGTTCCAAAATGACTTCCTACAAAGCTTTGTTGTGGGCTTGACAATATCTATCAAAAGTTATCCAAATCCAAAAGTAAGTTTCAATGTAGGATGCTATAATTTATTCCAAGATGTGACTGTAGTTGTGTTCAGACATAAGGAAGTGTTTCAGCAAATACTCCTTTGTCCTGATGCCAAAATAAGGCATATGCCATACGTAACGTACATTTACTGCTTTGTGGTGATTCTGCAGGCAAGATCATGTTGTCGCTGCTCAAATGTCATTTACTTTTCTGCTGCAATATTTACCCACTCTGTTCAAATAGTGTTTCCAGAGGGCTGTAATGCTCCCGGTTACAGTGTTTGCTCTGTCACGCCTGATGGAGAGGCACTCTCAGTACTGTTTGTCATTAAAGCATTTAGAAATAGAGTTCCAGACCATCTATTCATTCAGCCCTGCTGTTCGCTGCCTTCTGATTTTTACGCTCTACCATAATTTTGCAGGAGCCGTCAAGGGCGCTGCTGACACTCTATTTAAAATGACGGCATCATCACAATGGAGGGATTTTTTTCTTTTTCATGGCGGGAGGGATGTCGGGATCGATATTTCAGTTAAAAATGGATTCCACTCCTGACCCAAATAGGGCCACTCATGGTCTGACCAATAAAACTGCAGGCACTAATTCGAAGAGACAGTGATTTTTAACAAGGAGCGTCAGCAGCGCACAAATTCAATTAGGGCTGTTCACTTGACTTTGTAATTGATATTAAAGGATGTTAAATATGGTGCCGAACTGTCAGTTCTGACAAGGTTGAGGCTATTTCCCATGAGGGGAGAGGGTGCCCTTGGTCCACAGCTGTGATGTGGGTGTAGTGCTTGAACTGTGTGTTTGTGTATGTGTGTGTGTGTGCATATTTGCCTGTATGAAGTCTTTGTGTGCAGTATTTGTGCGAGTGAGAGAAAAAGACAAAGCGAGCTAAAAAGAGAAAATGAAAACTGCAGCATTACTTCACAGCTCTTGGATACATGATTGCAGGGGAAGCAAGCTGGAGCTGCAGCAGTGGCTACGTAACTGCTTGGAATTAAAGCCGTGGCTTCGCATTTCCACCCACCAAATTCATTGTCACCATGCAATATGTTACGGAATTCACCCACGACAGCAAATTAAGGGAACCCACAAACACAGAAAAGTTTGTAAAGGAGTTTGAGCATTTGCCTGCAAGATTGAATTGTACAGTATTTCTAACTCTGTAAACTTCCAGTTTTTTGGGGGAAGGAAATAGTAGCCCTGAGGGACGGCACAGAATATGCCTGCCTATAACCCAAATACCGCAGCCCTTTCTGACACAGTGCAAGAGGGTGTTGTAAGCATATGGTGACACAATTGGAACAAATAAAAATTGTGTGTGCCAGTTTTAGAAGCTGGGGGATCTATTCCACAAATAAATTTATAATTAATTTTGCCCCAGGTCAGTTCTTTTAGTTCCTCACCAGTTGCCATTATGATAGCACCTTTGCACTTAAGTCTATAACTATATTTTTATTCTGCATTATGGAGCGCTGTAATTTTGGAGTGGTAAGAAGTTTAAGTGGATGTATGACTGATGCATTTTGACTGTGTTAGATTCAGAGTGTTTCCTCATGGTCTAAATTTACTAATCACTAGTAAACAAAAGCAGGTGAAATTGCTTTGTGGTTAAGCTTTGTCCAAATATACAGAGTTCCATACACAGTTATATTTGACACACAGTTATAATGGTGTACACTAGGGATACAAAATATATTATCTCAGCATCAATGTGTACATGTGCAGGATGTGCAATGTCTTGTGCAATGTCAAATGAAATGTTTTTAAATCTGCCTAATATATGGTAAAAACCTGTATATTTTAATATTACAATATAACAAAAACATATTACTGTGTTTGTCCCAATAGCATGATGTTTCCTCTGTGGTTAGCACCAGGACTGCACAGTGAGTGTGGAGAGAAACCATAGACTATCGCTTGATCGCACAATGGAGAATGCTGGGTCTGTGTTTTCCTCCTCACCGCTGCTCAATTTGCAGTGAGAAGGCAGAGAGAGAGACTTTATTTTTCTAATTATTTGGAACACTGGGAGAATGAAAACTTCAGACTGACCATGTACAGTGACTAGAGTCTGGCCATAGAAAAAGGGCAGAATCGTGGCTGTCCAGAGAGGAAAGACAGTGGTTGAGAGACAGGTGGTGGAGTGGCAGGTGGAAAAAGAGTAGAGGGGGAGTGACTAGAGTCTGGCCATGGAAAAAGGGCAGAATCGTGGCTGTCCAGAGAGGAAAGACAGTGGTTGAGAGACAGGTGGTGGAGCGGCAGGTGGAAAAAGAGTAGAGGGGGAGTGACTAGAGTCTGGCCATAGAAAAAGGGCAGAATCGTGGCTGTCCAGAGAGGAAAGACAGTGGTTGAGAGACAGGTGGTGGAGAGGCAGGTGGAAAAAGAGTAGAGGGGGAGTGAGAGAGAGCGTCAGGCAACAAGGAAAGCGTGATAGCAGAGATGCCTGCTTTTTTCAGGTCTGTATATTTATTGCAGTGTGGTGGTCCCAGGGGACTGGTTTTGTGCGCTTCAGCACAGACGCCTTGCTAATTTGGTTGTGAAGAGGCCGACAGGGAGCACTATAACAGACTGGCAAAAATCATCTGTGATCTTGTGAAGAGACGTTATTAGGCACTCCACACACACCAGATGCCATTGGTAGTTAACTGTTGCCAGAATTTTTCTCATTCTGTAAAATCTCTCCACAACCTGTGGCACAGCCATGAGTTTTTTTTAAGTAATATAAGATTTTCATGTTTTTAAACAGTGGCTTTAAAGAATAACAAAGACACCCATCTCTATTTGAAATGGCAATTCTTATTATGTAAAACAGCTTTAATGAATTGAAATCCAAAGTTTGTTTCTGTTTTTCTGTTTCTGATGGGAGCAAGCCGCCCAATACAGCCCAAGAAGTTTTTCACGTTTCTTCCGGTGGCTTTGCAGATAATTTGTTTTCATCTTTTTTTTTAAGACTTTTGACAGGAAATCATGGCTGCCATGCTTTGGGGGGATGATTTGACAATTTGCTGAAACAAGCAGGTGGGGGGCTGGAATGCATCACAGATTTTGTGGTTGAGGGAGCATGTCCCATAATCAATACAGAAATATGTCTTCTTTTGAGGCGATTCTCTTGCAAGGTCTCTAGCCCCAAAGTTTCACTCGTTTCTTCCTAGCGCGTCTTTCTTTTGCTAGTGGAAGATGAGCGACATGTCTGGATGAGTGGTTTGGGAGTAATGGCCCAAGCTGACAACGTGTTACTAAAATGAGCCTGAGGGAAGATTGCTACACAGTGCAAACTCATTTCTCTCTGCACACATCCAGTTTAGCGGGTTTAGGAGATGACAGGTTGTATGTCACCATGACCAGTTTCAAAAGCAAGCCCTTTCTATTCTGTCTGGATATATTTTTCAGAGTACCTGCATAACATACTGTAGCATGGTTACTACATTAATAACAATAATAGAAATAAATGTGAACTTATATATATTAAGTATAAATAAATAAAATAAAATATAATCAATATAGATCACTAATATGTTCCCTAATGTATTTCAGTTAATGATAAATTAGCATAACATTATAAACCGAGCAGTTTTAGGCGCACTTTGTGTCTCCCTTGTTCTACAATACAATACAAAAATCTGTAAGTGAAATCACCTCAAACTAGTCAATATCTGAATAGGTTCTGATTTTAAATTGAAATTAAGATTATATTAATATTAGTAATAATTTAGCAAGGAGGACACAGAGGTGTAACAAGTAATATGTCCAAGGTGTTGTATTCAATCTTTGTCTGCACAGAATACCTCCAGGTACTCTGGTTTTCTTTGACCTCCCAGAAACATTCATATTTAATGGGATTTGTAAATTGTTCCTAGGTGTGAGTGACTGGGTGTGTATTGTAATCTGTGATGTACTGGTGCCCTGCTCAGGGGTATTCCCAACTGGGGCTTAATGATTCCAGGTAGGGCTCTGACCCACTGCATCCCTGATGAAAATAAAAGTGGATGGATGGGTAGATGGGTCATTCTTTTTGCTTATATAAATAGTATTTGTATAAAGTGCAATTACCTCCTGCCATGTAAGTGCTTTATGTAGGTGTACAATTGTTGGCTATAGCTGTTTTTCATCCTCCCTGTGGTCCATCCATCAGTGGAACAGGGCCACAAGAGGACCACTGGTAACCAGATTATTCATTCTAACAACTTACACTAAAATGTTAATACTTCCAAAATTGAATGAATTAGCTGTAAATGAAGCTTGTTAAACTTGAAATTAGATATAAACACATGTTTTTGGAGTGGCTTATAATTGGTTTATTTCCATGTCTCTTTTTCTGACTGGTTGGCTTTCTACAAAGCAGGAACAATCGTATTCTTGTCTTGAAGTGTTTCACCTATGATCATAGCACTAGAGTGCTTGTGTGTGTGTGTGGCAGAATGGGGGGCTTCATGCGCATGGGGAAATTGTGCTGAATGCACTATTTTTACACCTGGTTGGTAGGTCCATTGGATTATAATTCATAAGGCGAAAATTGAATTTAACCTGTTGGCTTTTCTTGTCTGATGCCTGGGATAAAGCTGTCTGTTAGATAGAGCAAGAATCTTGCACCCATCCTTCTTCTGTAGTTTTTTTTTACTCTGACCCACAACAAAGCACAAAAATACATTTTAACATTGTAACTTAAGTGATTAAGCACTTGAAGTGTAACATTTATTCAATTGTCTTTATTCTCACAAATCAATTGTAATAACAAGTATAATTTCATTAGATTTGATATGAATGGGATTGGAGGAAAAGCAACGACTGCTAAACTGTCCCATAGTGTAATTCTAACCAGTTTGTTTTTGAAAAAACTGACATTTTAATAGTTTTCTAGTTCATGTCCTGTGATATATATTGCAATCCTAGAAAATGCAGTCAATGAGTCAACATGTCACGATCTGAATAATGCACTGTGTATGGAAAATAGAAGTAAAATGAATGATACTGGGCAGATATCATCCACATCTGAATTGTCCTTTTGCACCAAGCAGCAAAAAAGTAACATTTAATACAATTTGCTTACATGGCATGTTGCATGTCCTGCGATGTGACTATTGCACAAGCCAGCATTGTGATAAAAATTCTTAAAAAATATATTGTGCAGCCCTAAAATTTGCATACATTTTTCCTACTTTAAAATCAGTATTATAATGTCCACAAAGTGCAGGCATCCGCTGTTAATCCATTATACTGTACACAGATTTATAGCATCATGCATATCCAGCTGCTATTGTCTCAATGAAGCACTCTGAAAACTTTAAGGAACATACTGCCCTTGGTACATCTGGACCTGACTAATGTGATCTTGCCATGTGCCAGGTAAACCTTTTTCTTGTGTGCGTTTTTTAAAATTTTTTTTTTTACATCTGCTCACTGTACAAGTGCCATCTTAGTCAGTAGATATAATAGTCCTAATACGGCCATTCTTCAAGATTTCTTTTAGAAATGCTCAGCTTTGCCTTGCCCAAGAAAATTAGCTTGTGGGTTGTTTTATATTCTGTGAACTTGTGGGTTGGTTTAGATTCTATTTGATGCTGCTACTACACCTTTACTGGTGTAGCAATAAGCAGTTGTTGGGATTTCACCTCTGACCTGACCACCACATCACTGACCCCCTAGCTTGGCTAGCTAGTCTGCCTTTCAGTTTACCCTCTCAGTTTGTCCATGCTTTATATTGGGGTGTAGTTTTCATCTGTGATTATATATTTGCTTTTATTCATTTTATGTTATCTCAAAAACCTCCAAAAGTATCATCTCCCAGTTTACCAATGAGAATTGTTACAATAACTAAATAACCGTCAAGTATCTTAACCTTTAGTTTACTGTCGCAGTGGCCATAAAAATGTTTAATTTATATTTTACCTGATGTATCTGATGCAACAATTTAACTACTGTTAACTGTAAATTTGACAGCTGGCAGAAGCAACTAGGGAGTTTAAAGGCAGGGGGTTGAGCATACACTAATCAACCATAACATTAAAACTACCTGCCTTGTATTGTGTAGGTTGCACTTGTGCCTCCAAAACAGCTCTGACCCAACGAGGCATGAACTCCACAAGACTTCAAAAAATGTCCTGTGGTGTCTGGCACCAACATGTTAGCAGCAGATCCTTTAAGTCCTGTGAGCTGTGAGGTGGGACATCCATGGGCATCAGTGAGCATTCCCATCACCCTGATGCTGGTTCACCGGCATCCCTTCTTCCTCCGCACTGCCACCAGTTTGGTTCCAAGGGGGTTGGCTCCGCACCTGCCTTCTCTGTATGTTAGGATCTGCGAGGGTACGGATGTAACAAGCCTGGGCTGACGACAGGGCCTACGCCAAATACTTTGACTTACAATTATTGTTTTCCATCAAATTGTTCAAATTATCAAGATTTTTCTTCCTGTGCACTTGACTCTGGAGTCTTGTGGTAGAATACTGTTCAAGTCAAGTCAAATCAAGAGGCGTTATTGTCATTTTAACTATATACAGAGTACACAGTGAAATGAAACAACATTCCTCCAGGACCATTTTACAACACAACACAGTGCAGACAGAACACAAGTGCAACACAGAACAAGTACATACAGACAGTACAACACAATGCAGACAGTGCAGACTAGAAAGTGTTATTATTTTATTTTAAAATAAATAGTAGGTTAGTGCAAAACACAATTTGCAATTTATACACAATAATAAGTCCAGTGATGTAGTGAGGTAGTATGTGGTGCAATGCTTTCACATTGTCTGGGATTCACATTGGGTGAATGAATGTAAGTGTATGTGTGTTTGTATGGAGGAGTCTATCTATTTAGTCTCTGGATTTGAGAAGTCGAATTGCTTGTGGGAAATTGCAGAGTCTGATCTGACCTTGCTGATTGTGTCATCTGCAAACTTTTAACTTTGTTTTGCTGCACAGTCATGAGTCAGCAGGGTGAACAGCAGAGGACTCAGAACACTGCCTTGGGGGGCCCCAGTGTTTTTCCCAACCCGGACTGACTCGGGCCTCCCAGTCAGGAAGTCCAGTACCCAGTTGCAGAGAGAGTTGTTGAGGCCCAGCAAGCTTAGCTTCCAGATGAGGTTCTGTGGGACGATGGTGTTGAATGACGAGCTAAAGTCTATATACAGCATTCTGGCTTAAGTGTCGTCCTTCTCCAGAAGAGAGAGAGAGAGAGAGAGAGAGAGAGAGAGGGAGAGATAAAGGGTAGTGGTGATGGCATCGTCCATTGGCCGGTTGGGACGATATGCAAATTGCAGGGGGTCCAGTGAAGGTGGCAGTTAAATCTTGATTTTCCTCATGACTAGCCTCTCGAAGCACTTCATGATGATGGGAGTGAGTGCAACGGGATGGTAGTCATTAAGGCAGGACACGGGGGACTTCTTTGGTACCGGGATGATGGTTTTGAGGCATGTTGGAACACTGCTCAGAGAAATGTTAAAAATGTTTTCCTCACATCCACTGCAGTCAGACACAACAGCTTACTGCTGTACATATCCATACATAATCAATGTTATTCACTATACCTGGATTTTATGTTATGGCCAATTGGTGTATAATCAGCCTCTAATAAAAATGGAGGTGCACTTCTCCCCTTGCCCAATTGCTCCAGTGATGCTTGATTATCTTTAAGGAGAAACACAATCCAGGACATTTAAGACTTTAACCTGCACTGTGGCCTCTTAAAATGCACAAATCATTCAAGCCTCCAAAGTATATGTGGAGAGAGTGGAGAGACAGAGAGAGAGAGACAGAGATAGAGAGAGAGAGAGAGGGACTGTTATTCTAGCCAATTCTGAGGATTATGTGTGTTGTTGATAATGAGCTTTCAACAGGGAAAGGATTCAAATATGGAGGAGGCCATTACTGCCTTCTCTTGTCGCCTAATTGCAGAAAATCCAGTCCAGCTTTCAACAATCAGAGAGGTTTGAAAACCGAGAAATGCTGGAGCACCAATGCAGAAAAAAACATTGCCCTCTTTTTAATGTGGCATAGGGAAGAAAGGAAGTGACAGATTTTCTAGGCTTTTTGCTGCTGCCGGCTCATCTTGACGTGACGCAAACCTGCTGAACGTAGAATAAGGTACTAGAATACTAAAGCGAAATGGTCTGTTGGAGAGGAATAGTTTCACTTTCTCGCTCAGATTTTACCGATTTATTGCTTCTTTTTTCAAATGTCGCTCTGTTTCTCTCAACACCATGCATAAATGTCTCTGACAGTGATGAGTGGAGCTATTGATTACTCACGAATTCTTATAGATACCCAAGGCCAGTGGGTTGGCTCTGAAAATAATTACCCTATAAAACACTTATTATATTCTTCCCATCACTTCATTTGTTCTCACTCATGCACCCTTCTGCTCATGTTCACGCACTTCACACATGCTTGCTTACATCACATATTTGTGTATGCACTTTTGTATATGAGGGTAAATGAGGCTTTCGTTTTCTGATTTTTTTTTTTACCAAGTTATTGAAAAGGAACTGAAAAGTGTATTTAAAAAAAAAAAAAAACGGTATTACCTCACCTCTGTCAGTCAGTGCTGGAGCTCATTTCCTTCACAGTTACATTAAGTTGTCATTGATAATTGTACTGGCATTTCAGTGGGAAGCCTGTGTTTATTTCCCTGCTGCCTCGAAACAGCACTTCAGCCCACGATGGGGCTGCAGGAACCGTATGAACTGCAGCGTCTAATCAAGGATTGATCCATTGGCATCTCAATTATGCAGTCAACTCCTGCAAGTCTGACTGCTGTGAAACTTAATTCAGACATCTTGGACTGTGGGGGGATTTAAAATTAGGTTAATTTCTTATTGATATAGGTAAGAGCATCTTAAGCATTTTCTAATGTTATGGCAATCTGCTGAATGACTTACTGTAATTATAGCCAGCATAATAGCATCATCGCTTACATTCAATATAGACAGTTTGAGTAGATGGTGTTTTGCAAATGTTAAGGGATTTTAAAATACTGTAAAATACTCTAAAAATGGATCCTGTAAAATTCTGCAGTAGCTTTTGTATTTGTATGTGAATGAGTTAATACGGCCCCCTATGTCTCACTGTATGTTTACCAGAATCTATGATGATTCAACAATCTACAGAGTCTGCAATGATTCTAAATGGAAACTCCACAGTACCCTACCAATAATCCTGATATTTTTTTAACCCACATAATGGCATACAGACAGAGGTTTCCCTTCCTGCAATGCCATCACCAACAAATACTGTAACCAATAGAGGCACACCATAATTACACACTGTCATTACACATTTACAGCACAATTTGAAGTGCTGTTTTTGATAAGGCTGCAACACCATGCCAGCATTGTGATTACCCACCATAATCCTCCCCTTTCTTTTCTTTCTCATTGCTCAGCCTTGACAACTCATCAGCTTTTTTTCCTCCCTGGTGTTTATCGCCATAACAACCATGATTAGCTGAGCCATAGCTGGCTTAAAGTTAGGTTCTTTGTGCATACTGGGAGGAGATTCTTTGGAACCGACATGAAATTACAAAATGTAGTAGAGATTTATGCTCAGATGCAGGTTAAAATTTTAGATTGGATTTCATAGTGTCCCTTTTCAGATTTTGGGTAGCATATACCCTATATTGGCAAAAGTTTTCAATCGCCTGCCTTTGCACACATATATAACTTAGGTGACATCCCATTCTTAATCCATAGGGTTCAATATGATGTTGGGCCACCATTTGCAGCTATAATGTCTTAACTCTTAAGGCTTTCCACAAGGTTTAGGAGTGTGTTTATGGCAATTTTGACCATTATTCCAGAAGTACATTTGTAAGGTCTAGAAGACCTGGCTCACGGCCTCCGCTCATCTAAAGGTGTTCTATCGGGTTGAGGTGCAGGCCAGTCAAGTTCTTCTACACCAAACTCGCTCATTCATGTCTTTATGGACCTTGCTTTGTGCACTGGTGCACAGTCATGTTGGAACAGAAAGGGGCCATCCCCAAACTGTTCCCGCAAAGTTGGGAGCATGAAATTGACCAAAATCTCTTGGTATGCTAAAGCATTAATAGTTTCTTTCACATGAACTAAGGGGCCGAACCCAACCCCACACCATAATCCCCCCTAATCTGAAGGCCACATGAAGTCTGTAGCGATTAACTCTGCAGAAAGTTGACGACCTCTGCCCACAATGCACCTCAGCATCCGCTAACCACGCTCTGTCATTTCATGCGGCCTGCTGTCGTTCCCAATCACTTTTACTTTGTCAATATACCACTGGCTGTGAAATATTTAGGAGCGAGGAAATTTCACAAGGAAATTTTTGGACTTGTTGCACAGGTGGCATCCTATCACTGTACCACCCTGGAATTCACTGAGCTCCTGAGAGCGACCAATACATTCATTTGTAGAAGCAGTCTGCATGCCTAGGTTTGGTTTTATACATCTGTGGCCATGGAATTAATTTGGAACACCTGAATTCAATGATTTGGATGGATAAGTGAATACTTTTGGCAATATAGTGTACCTACATTGTTGCTAGGTAGCTTATTATTGTCACTGATTGTTGAATTTTATGCTTTCTCCATTTTTGTTTGGCCAGGTTCAGACAGACTGTGTTCAAACTTAGACCTAAAATTATAGTTATGGGGTGGCTTTGAAATAATACCTGTCTGAGAAGTCTCATCTGTTGTGGACTTATGGAGTGACACAAAAATGACTCCTTGTGCCTTTTTATCATTCAGTGCTTGATAAAGCATTAAAACTCAAATCTCACAAAGTAATTATATTCTTGTTTCTGGCCCCCTCCCTACAGTCGGCAAGTGTAATTAGCACTTTAAGCCACACCTAAAGGATGTGCATTTGTGGACAGTCTGAGAGACAAAAGCGGCACTGAAAATGCAAAATCATGTGGATTTTTTCTGGAGTTACATTTACAAGGTAATCTATGCAAACAGACTAATTAGTGCTGCATGATACATTGTTTTAGCATCATCATTGAGATAGGCACATCACAGGACGTGCATTGTCACTTAAGACAATGAGTGACATGTAGATTCTGCATGTACAGTGAAGCATCCAATCATTCTTAACAATCAATACCTTAAGCGGGATCTTCCCCACTACTCCTTTACCACAGTCACAGAAAATGAGTGAGAAGCAGGGGGAAAAGATAGAAAATTAGACTTTTTCAGGGGAAATCAATGTCGGATATATGGAAATATTTTGGTTACAGAAAGGATGATGTTGACCAAAAACAGGTATTTTGTGTCTTGCAGTTGTTGCCACAAGATGAGGCAACACGACTAATTTGACCATTTAAACTGCCACCACAAAGCTCTGTATGAAGCCAGATCTGGATGGTTTCCAAAATAGAAAACTGTTTTGCTAGTGTCACACCATATTAGAGAGGTTCTAAGCCAAATAAAGAAATCACTGAAATCACCATTAACGCTTCACCAATATAACGCTTCAACAAATATTTTAACTCCTTTATCTTTCAGGTACTGAGCCTTTGATGTTATTATAACACTGTTATGAAGATGAAGTCTTTGTAAATATTTACATAAATGTGCATAAGCAACATTAGTATGGACGTAAACTAAACTTAAACTAACCAAAACCTGATTGTCATAGGCATAAGGTACACCAAGTTCAATCATTTTATTTCTAAAAGTAGTAATCAACTTAACTAACATAATTTATGTTTTCCACAATAACTGTGTAAAGGCAAGGTGTCTGTTGTTCTCCTGTATCAGACTATTGTAAGGCTTACTTGTTAAAGAGCAACATGAATGACTGAAAGATTTAGCAGAAACATAGTCTGATAGCTGGTTGTGTGTTCTTTTTATAGTATATGACTGCTTGCCAGCGAATCTAAAAAAAAAGTCTCAGAATAGCGTTAGGTTTACTTCACGAGATGTGACTAAACTGGCTCCTGTCTGATTAAAAACAGTGAACCCCGCCCTTGATAACAAAACCACCTGATACGTTCCACATTTTGCTTAAAGAACCTCAAGGCAAAAACAATCCCATTCGTCCAGCACATAGCAAGTTAAACACACTCTGCCTGTGTCTTTGTGCAAACTCATGAAGAGACTACAGCACTAGCATATTAAAGCAACAGACCACAAGAGACCATTTTACAGATTATCATAGTTAAGGGATGATGTGAAGCATAATGCAATCTGTTGTGAAATAACTAGCGCACTTGAGTGGATTACTGCTTTTATAAAACTAGCAGCAGATTTATGAATGTTTTTGAGCTGGCTTATTTATATATATATATATATAAAGTATAATATATATTTATATATTTTGTTGACTACTTCTGACTACACTAAGTTGAGTTAACTTAAAAACATGCCGTAATCACCTTACCTGGCAGGGATGATACCATGATCAAAAAGCTGGTTTGCCCAGGGCGAGTCTTAGCCATTGTACTTGGGTTGTACTGAACTTTGAGAATTCCCCCCATGCAGGAATGCATCATTTCAGGTAGTGGGCGACTGCGTTCATGCTCTCCTTTGGTTTATTCTTGATGCAGTGATGGCTCAGCAGTAGAGCACTAGACCATTGATGACAGGGTTATGAGTTCAGTATCTGCAAGCTGCCACTGTTGAGCCCTTAAGCAAGGCCCTTAACCCTCTGCTCCCCGGGCATCACTGCTATTGGCACATGTGTGCATAGTCCACTGTGTGTGTTTGCTCACTGGTGTGTATGTGTGCTGCACATCCATTAATCCACACAGGTTAAAGGCAGATATATAAGAGGGAAATCATGAACATGGTTAAGTGTGTTGGTGACATGCTTTGCTTTTCCTTGTGGATTCTGCTTGCACAAACTTCAGTTATTCTGTTCTTGTGATGACGTTTCATTATTTATTCTTTTTTTTTTCAAATGCAATGACTCAACTGTTAATTACAGCTCCTAATGGCAGTGACTCGCTAAAATAGTCCAGAACAAAATGCCCTATGCATATTTATTTCTGATGTAATGTATGATGAATGCTTTTGTAGTGATGAGTACGGGTTAATGCAAAAGAAGCAGAAATTTACTAATTCCCTAATAGGCAATAGGGAATCCACTTATTTGTATGCTTCATCACATTAAAACAAACCTCATAATAGGTAGTACTTTCACATTAAATAAATAAATAAATAACAAACAAACAAAAGAACAAACAAACTCAACAAAACACAATTTCTCAATTGCCTCTTCAGCACAAGTGATTTCCAGTCCAGCTCTTTCACAATATTATAACTACAGATATGTGGGAACCAGTGTGAATTAGTCATAATATGCTGTTTTATTTTAAACTGTGGTGTCACTCCTACGTTCTAATGCCCATAACATGTTTATGAAGCACAATATTGAATAAAATAAATGCACAACCTGTTCTGTAATGCATCTCTTGATCCAACTAGGACTGACTGACTGTCTAGTGTTGGTTTTAGAATTGTATTACAGACATTTTATTATTTCTACATTTTGTATAGATTTGTATTTGTACCTTTTTTGCAATTTCTACAAGATAATGTGGTGTAAACACTGGATTGTTTTTGTATGTAGGCTACAAAAGTTAGGTGAGGTAACAGAACATAAGCATGCAGAAAAATTGAACAGTGTTTAGAGATGATTGTTCAGTTGATTGCTGACATGCATCGAGGATCCAACTGTACCTTTTCATTGTCTTAACTGGATAGTTTTTGTTTGAGGGCAGATTGAAATTTTGTTCTTATGTTTTTACAATGATTAAATAATGGATGGAATAGAATTAGTTTATATTTAATTGAATGTATGTGGTCATTTCTAATTACGTTTTAAAGAAGAAGGGTCATAGAATCATCACTGTTACTGCTTCTGAAAGCTACATGCGATTGGTAGTTTTTTTTCTAGTGTGGGGGACGCTTTTGAATCACATTTTGAGAAAATCAACAATGTGTGAGTGACAAAAAGAAATAATCAAGTTGGTAAAAACTAATTTAAATATATGATTTTACATTCATGCTGATTTTTGAGGATTTTCGCCACATTATAAAGCTTTAAAAAATGTCAACTGGTACACACAAGTAACAGAATATATATATATATATATATATATATATATATATATATATATTACATTAAGCCTTTTTAAATATGTATTTCATTTAGAAGTTACAAAAAAAAAAACACTCGATTGAGTGTTTAATTCATTTTCTAAATCAATTTAAATTTCACTATTGTTTCTGTGTAAGTCTCCCTCATATGTGGTGTGATAGTGTGGGTAAAGGACTGAGAGAGAAAGAGAGAGAGAGAGGGAAAGAGAGAGAGGGAGAACGAAACTCACAAGGGACACAGGGAGCTCCATAATTCCCCCCATTCAAGGCCTGGTGAATGGTGGAAGTTTGTGAGCACGGAGAGTGACGATGTGTCAGCCTTCGTCAGGTCTGTCAAACTCACAGCATGTGGCCTTTTTTATCACTGTCTTTATACACTTACACACACACACACACACACAAACACACACCTACACACAAGTTGGTATCCCTGCCTCCCTGCGCTCACTTGTTTGCTATTGCCCTGTGCTCATTCGTTGCTGTAGAACAGTACGTTCTTGTTCTCTGTATGAAGCTCTGTATGAAGGACACTGGAATAGTCAGAGCAGCTTCCAAACACAAAGATCCTGAGAGAGAGAGAGCCTGAGAAAGGAAGTATGTAAGAGATAATATTGCAGCTTTATTAAAAGATGAGTAACATTTAGAAATGTTAATGTTGTTAACAGTAAATGACAGTTAACAGACACCAAATTAAATGATAGTAATTGATGATTGTAAACTCCATTTTACTATTTGTTATTAGTTGTTGTTATGCTGATAAGTTAAGTTATGTGAAATGCAGCCAGGCTGAGTGTGGCTTATGTGAAAGGGAGCCTGTCTTTTTTGGCTCTTGCCTTATTTGTTAGATTCTACAGTCAAGGGGGAGCGGGAGATGCGCAAGCATGCAGGATGCATCCTTTGTGAGTCATAACACACCATGAGAAAAGCTGGATGGGGCCTAGCTATGTCGCTCTATTCTGGGGCGGCAAAGCTGAGCACTCCGGCCACCTGTCCGGATTCACTTACTGGTACTAGATAGGAAAAAATGCCATTCAGCTGTTAGTTTTGTCACTGCTTTTCTTAAAAACAAAAAAGTTTCTGGGAATTTTCCCTGCTTTCAGAAAGACCTTTTTTAGGTCAGCTGTCCCATCTTCCTGTCTCTGTCTGCTCTATTGTTCCAAGTTTTACTGTGGCACTTTATTAATTGCAGTCTACAAATTGCTTTGGTCATTTCTGCTTCCGCTAAGAATCTGGGTTGTTGTTTAGGACACATCACTTTTGGACCCACATCTAAACATCTAAATAAGCAAATATATTCTGATGCCATGTATTTCTCTGTCAAATTTATTGCACTGATTTTTTCCCCCTCTCCTGTACACTGGGAATGTTTATTGCACTCTGCTTATCATGATTCTTCCCATCACCAAGACAGCGGATAATTTTTCCACAGTTTTTAGATCAAAAAATTCTACATATTATTAAGTTCCTCTGTCAAGCATCTCATTTGGTAGATCTGTTTCTTTGTATCTTCCTACACAGTCTCATTCTCTCTCCTGGCCTGTATTTACAGCACATTTTTTCATTTAATCTTTCTGTTTATATGAGTGACAGAACATTACAGTACTGTAACATTGAATTAGAAGTAAAGTTCCCACTTGCTGAAATTCAGGAATTTACTGCATAACCTGCTAACAGGAAGATTATCTATTGTGCTACTCAACAAAATGAAAATCCTCTATCTGTCAGACCTCAATGTATAGCAGCTATTTTCATCCATGTCACTGTGGGCTGATTTAAGCCAGTCTTTATTCGTCTCACTTGCCATTATTTAGTCTTAATTATAAGAATATCTGGCTGTGCAGTCACCTGGAAAAGTTAATTAAAATGTTTTCCATTGAATTCCATTTTAATATGAATAATCATTATACTTCCCTTGATACACAGTATAATGTCACCCAAGCACTGCTGTTCGCCCACCCTACTTTGAAATGTATCAGTACGTGCATTAACAAGCTGTCTGAAAAGCATTGTTTGAAATAAATCTTTCAACTGATCCTGGTGTTTCTGTTGTCTTTTGTCCCCCATCTGAACTGTTGCCATTGTTTAGTAATGCTCAGTATTGATCTCTCTGCAAACAAGCATAGGTCACAAGAGACAAGACACATTGAGTGTTCAGCACAAAAAGAAGTACATCAGTCTATTGAAGATGTACACTTTCTCTATCGGTCTTTCTGTATATATATAAATATATTTCTTTATCTCAGTCTCTCTTTCCATCCTTTGCTTTTTTATTTTCTGCCTTTCTTCCCATGTCCCTCTCTTATTCTTTTTGTGTCTTTTTCTCTTTTTACATGGCAGCAAAGCTTTCATTGCCTCAATTATAAGCACTGCACAGCAGAGGAATGTAACAGTGCAAATCATGCAAGTCCAGGTTGCTTCTGCAAAGTGATGGCCACACTCAGCTGACTTCGTGAGCCATGATTTGTGGATTAAATCAATCGTGAACCATAACCCAGCACAATTCTTTTAGTAAAATAAAGCATTACCACAGCTTTATTTTTATGTAACAAATTCAAAGCACATCTTTTTTTTGTTTAAAGAAATTCTCTGCTTCTTCTTATGAACTGTTTCTTAAAACCAATATATATGTTGAATTTTACAATGGTTTTGTCATTCTCAGTGGTAAGTGTTCCTTCTAAGAGCGATCTTACCTCATGGCAGGCTCATCTCTGCCTTTAATTTAATTATATGGTACCACTGGAAGGAGGAATGCATTCCCCCTCTATGGGAGTCTGGACTTTGAGTTCTACAAAGCTACTTTACGTTATGGGCTTCTGTGGCCAACAGGTTTGCGAAGCAGGCTTGGGAAGATCACTGGTTTGATAACCAGCATAGACGTCCACAACTAAAGTGCCCTGAAGTAGGTTGGGGTGATAGATTAAATGCCTTTCAACCAGTGTCTAGCGACTGTTACTCCTCTTCCGTTCCAGAGCATTAGCACCTAAGCATGTAGTAAATGGATGTTTGGATAAATGAAGACATTGACATAATTCAACAAGCATAAAGCATCTTAGATAAGGCAGTTTTTTATTGATTGCAAGTATTGCAAAAAGACTGATCTTTTTCCCTTAGTATTGTTAGCCATGTGTGTGTGTAAATATTTTCCCTTTTTTTGTGCTGAGTAAGGAGTGTTTAGACAGCTACTGAGCATGTCATGGGTAAACATGATTGTTTTGTTGTTTGATTTGACTAGTGACTAGATTGTTGAGAGAGGAGAATTTCTTAACCCCCTTTGTCAGTCCAGCAACCTTGTGGTTCCAAGAATTGCCTTGGACAAGGATCAAACATTTTGCTTACACTGTAAAACCCTGCATTGCAACATGCTGCAGTCCTAATACTATATTAAACAAACATCAGCAACTGTATTAAAAGGTAAACAAACAACAAACAAACTATAATATATATATATATATATATATATAAACAAAATATAATCATTTTTTCAATATGCCTTTTTTGAATCTCTTTAGAAAGTTGCAATTAAGAAGCAGTCATCCTCAGCTTCTGTCTCTTTGAAATGAAGAGGACAAGAATGCCTAGAGTTAATAAGACCGGAGCAGCCAAGCACTGCTTGTGTCCTCTGCTATTAACTACCTTAAGAGGTGAGGAAAAAAGAGGTCACTTCAGACTCTCCCAATTATGGTTGTTGACATCATCAGCACATTGTACATCTCAGCAAAACGCACACAATTTCACGGATCGAAACATGCTGTAATCTGCTCGCCTTGGCCTGCCTTACTCTCTATTTTTTCCCCAAGATCAAACGACGTGGTAGAATTGCTTCCCATGCTACATTTCTAAACATTTTTGTGAGCCCCTGATATGAACAATAATACATCAAACTGCAGTCTTATGCTGATGACTTTTGGGCAAGCATTTCCATGCCAGAATGTCACAGTAATATGCATAAGTGGTGATAATGCCTCCTACCACCAGCAAATCATCATGCAGTGACATATACTCTACCACATAAACATTACACAGCATATTCAATCTGCACTCCAGTGGTATGGGTTTTTCCCCCATCAAGACCACTATGCTATCACATTATACTCTCTGTACAAACCACAGAATATCTTAATATTTTGTGACCATTTCTTTATATTTATGTTTTGCATGTGTCTTAACTTTTTAACATAGTTTTATAGCCATGCTAAGTAAAAGGAAACATCTACTGGCTGTCATTTCTATTTGATTGGGCCTTTAAAATTTTGTTGAGTTGTCTTTTGATGGAAACTGATGTATCTCTGGCAAGTTTAACATGAAGTTGAGTGACATAAACCTTAAACAAAAATGGTATTACAAACTTCTGTTACCAAAGAATAGCCCCAGCAGGTTTTACAAAAGTCAGCTTTGTTACTAAATAAAGTAACAAAGTCTTTCTGTGTTATCAGGTTGATAAATTGGTGCTTTAAGCATTAAGGCTTACCATATACTAGAAGACTCTGAAAGACTCTTTTATACTCTAAAGAGTCTTTTATTGAAAGGAAGTGAGTTTTAAAAGACTAAAGACTGTCTCTCTCTCAAATCTAAAAACAATTTGTCATTTTTAGTCACAGGCTATGATTTTGGAGTCTCCAGAGTCTCTTCCATGTCCCACCTACCCGCCAGAGATGTTCCTCTAGGTGCTTCCTGTTCCTGTTTGGTGCTAGAGAGTTATTCACAGTGTTCAGTGAGTGAGATGAAGCATGTTGCCACTCTTTCAAGACTGATGATGTTTTTCTGACACTGAACATTTTCTGTGACATGTCAGCCCCTTGGTATAGCGCCCTCCCCTGGGGCGATTCCGAGCCACCACCCACAGGCCCAAATAAGAACTTCCTCCTCATTTGTGTTCATGTTTCGTTCATCGTATCGGTTCAGGTTCATTTGTGTTCATGTGTTTGATTCAATATCTCGTTTCATGTTCATGAGTTACACCTGGGATTGTGGGGTATATAAGAAACCTCGACACCACCATTTGAAGCAGAGAATTGTATCGTTTGGGACCTCGAGGTTTCACGAGAGGTTCCCTATACTGTAGAAGTGTGTTGAGGCCAGCTTCTGTTCAGGAGCACGTCACCCTGCCAATCAAATCATCCACGAGGCTCGCTCGGTCACAGCCAGGATTTACTGGCAACCCACGTCTCAGCTAGGCGACCCACGCTCATGGCAACACAGCTTAACCCCCAGTCCCAGGTTTGTTTTTGGTTCGCCCTCTTATTTGCCACGTTCATGTTTCTGTTGATCACTGTTTTTCATGGTTTTAAGTTCAAGTCAAAGCAACTTGGTGGTATGTTAATGATACCCCAGAGTCAGTTTGCTAACCCTTAAATTCAGTTTCACAGAACACCTAATTCGTATACATTATGACATGAAATTTTCTTACAGAGACTCTTGAAGAGTTTCTAACAAATAATTCCTGACAAAGACAAATACAACTGCCAGATACAGAAATAATCTCTCATCATATGCTCTCAACATACCCCAAGTCAGTGGCATCTGTGGTGATTCCCCAATGCAACATTGTTGGTAAGGTAGAGGGGGAATAACATGAATGCACCAGTACATCATTCATGAATAATTATTAGCAGCACTCTGTAAAATTCATTGACATTAAGATAAACTGAAAGGTCATCACTCTGTCTAAGTGTAAATCACTTTAAATATTTATCCACAGCTTAAAGTTTAAATCATTTGCTTGTCAGTCTTTTGTGATGCATGAAGAAAATCAGGGCATACCAACAACAAATTAAACGGTGGGGCTGCAGTTGACAAAACAATCGCTTACAATGAACATATCTGCATATAGCACAAGATATCATGTATAACTAGGCACAAAATGTTGCAAAATTACCGTATTTACACTAATAACTTGTACTGTGTATTCTACGTTTGATTATGCACTGACCCTGGTGGGCATCCATATGTGGGGCCAACATGGAACCAGAGGACATATTTGCCTGATGCGCAGCAGTAAAATTACTACATAGCTTCCATATAGTAATATTAGTATTACAACTCTTTAACAACTTTAATTCAGAGAATCCAGTGATGATAAATATGTCACATATGGGCATAAAAACATAACGTAGACTACAAAATTACAACACAACTTTAGTGGTCTATGCATCTTTGTATTGTGCATTGTGGTACAGCGAATTCAGACCAGTTCTTGTGACAGTCCAGTATGTTAATGCCGAATAGGAGCCAAAGCAGCACACTAATAATCTTGTACAGTTCAGCTCTAGCTCTAGGCTAACACAGATTTGTACAGTCCAACATACTAGCTACAGCTCCAGGCTAATTCGTCAGTGTATGGCCGACTTTTCTTGCTGAACCCTTGGGCTAGCATTTGGCTTTCACCATGCTGCAGTTGCTCTAGATCTCTGATGTTCTCTATGGCCAGGGGACTGAGGCTGCCAACATCTGGATTACTGAGAGCCATTAGCATGTGAAGCCCTGTAATACAACAATATGAGGGGGATTATTCAATCAAAGCCCTGCTGAATGAAAGAGGACAGCAACAAACGCACTCTGTGTGTGACACTCTGCATGAATCAGTGCTTTGTGAATGGCTAAGCAGGGTGATATTTTATGGTGGTATAAAAGACAACACACAGCCCCCCCCATACCAATGCATAATAAAAATCACTACAAAAAGAGAATCTGTAATTAATAAGATTAGGCATCCAAATTAGTGATTAAATATGTGTATGTCACTTTCCTCTGAAAAAACATAGATAGAAACACTTTTAAAAAGCAAGATGGGTGCATTTTCTTGGGCAACCGAAGCTAGTTGCTATAAGAACAAGGATTTTCTCTTATGGTCATTAATGCAGTGATATCAGTAATATTTTGATTTTCCTTAGCTATATTACATAAAATGACTGTTCTAATTAAGAGTGTTGTTTTTGCAGCGGCCTGAATTGTCCATTTAATTAGACTCTTCAGGTAATTGGTAGAGAACTACAGTGTGTGAGATATTAAAAAGATGATAGGGGCTGCCTCAGGGCCTGTCAAAGGAAAAGTATTTCAAAATGAAGCCCAATATCCGCTTGATGAGCCATAGTCTTTGCAGCAGCCTGTCAGCACAAGCAGGAGAGAGGGAGAGACAGAGAAAGACAAAAGAAAAGTGAGAAAAATGGGAGATGAGAACTAATTTTTGTTTTCCTTGACCTCTTTCCAAGTTGCCTGATGGTGAACCTAATTGGGTCGAAAGGGTGTAGTATACATCTTCTTTCACATGTTCTTTCACTCCCTCCTACTCCTTTTCTGTTCTTTCACTTACAGTTATCTATTCTATACTCTCTCTCTCTTTTTCCCTCTCCCTCTCTCTCTCCCTCTCTCTCTTTCCCTCCTCTACACTCCTTTCCACTCAATTTAAAATGTATTATTTCTTTCTTCTATGCTCAGTCACTGTTTCAGATAACATAATTGTGGGTTAAAAACATGGATGGAAGCTATGGATAAAATGCAAACACACATAAACACACACACACACATCCAGGTAGACATGCAGTGAATCAGCTGGGGCTTATGGCCTGTCTGAGAACCTATTTTTGTTAATTTGCCGTGGGAGGGAAAGGGAGACACCATTAGACAAACCCCTTAACAAGAGGTATGGATAGCGTGTGTGTGTGTGTGTGTGTGTGTGGATTGCTGGGGACAGGTTTGTGTAACACTGCAAGTTTGAAGCAAGGGCAGGAGCTCATCCTTATCCATGTGAAGAATATCTTTACCTTCTTTAAGGTGTCATCTCTCTCTCTCTTTCTCTCTCTCTCTCTCTCTCTCTCTCTCTCTCTCTCTCTCTCTATTTCTCACCAAAAAGACAATGAAATGACAGTTATAAGGGCAAACTGGTAGTGGCTGTGTAGAAGCAGGTGCCATCAGACACATGCCACAGATGAAGTTTATGAAATCACAAAAAGTGGGCAATCACAAAATCTCATCAGTTAGAATGCCTGGTTGTTTCCATGGAAACTGAACTTCAGACCATATTGAAGATCCAGTTGGAGTAGTGGATGCTTTTAACAGGAAGAAGGAGAGAGAGAGAGAGAGAGAGAGAGAGAGAGAGAGAGAAATAGATAGAGAGAGAGAGTTAGAGAGAGAAAGGGTGATTGAGATAAAAATTACATTGCCTTTTTGGTCTTGTCATTAGAAAATGAGACCATCAGAAAGCTAAAGATTAGAGGATATCAAAGTTACTATGATGCGCTGACATACCTTGGTAGATATGGATTTATCAAATTAAATCACATCATCTTTATTAATGTCCCCAGTTAGGTGGAGCCCTTATTTTTATCAGTAAAGAAAGTACTGGGCACAGCCAGTGCGATGGGGAAGAGCTTTTTTATTTTTAAAGCAGAAAATGAAAGTGCTATTTTAACACACAAATAAGCTATTGAGTTAAATCAACCCCAAACATAAAATAGGCGTAAAATAGGGCTGCTGCACACTCTGTGTTCTGCTGGGTAGGCAGACCAATGAATTAGCATTTATTTAAATGTTAGAAACATAAAAACATGACACATCAAGCTAACATAATACTGAGCATGCACTGTTTATTTTGTTATTTTATACGACCACACATGATTTTATTCATGACTAGGGCCTTTGAAGCAACACAAAGTTCAGATAAAGAGAGCAGCTGAGGTGCAATATCCAAGTCAACACTTTTCTCTATTCTCTATGATGTGTGTGTGTAAGTGTTTGTGTATGTGTGTGTGTCAGAAGGGATTAAACAGTTCCCTGCTCTAATCTTCCTCTTGGAGTGGTGCAAATGTTCACATCACACTGACAACTCTGTGTGTATGTGTGTGTGAACCCAACAGATGCCTGCTTAGCTCGGATGAGGCACCTACACCAAAGGTAATCTCTGTTCCTCAGCCTTTGTGAGTGGAGGGGCATTGGCAGCCATGGTGAAGCCCCAGCACATTGCACACCAATGTAATTCCTGCTAATTACTGACCACAACCAGATAAGCGCTACCCCTGTTCAGATAAAGCAGAGGAGAGGGATAAGAAAGAGTGATCATGCTGGGGTGGGTAGGTTTAACTAGGTGAACTGCACATGTTTTCTGTTATTGCAGTGGTCATGACAGAAAAGGGGTATTTAGCCCTGTCTAAGTGATGGAGCAAAGGTGGTGCTGGCACTCTGCCAAGATTGCAGCCTACACACATGCTTGCTACACCAGGAAACGCACACAGACATTGGAGGTGGGGGGACCTAATTAATCATTGCGCCCAGTACCAATTTTAACAATGTTTTTTTTTTTTTTTTTTTTCTAGAGCAGCTTCGCTTAAAACCTTTCCTCACCAGTTAGGGATTATGGATTTGGATTGATATTATGACACTGCTCCTCATATCAGAGACAAAGAGAGGATTAGAGCTGAATAAAGAGCTCTGTTACGGCATGCCAAGCTAACGCATAGACTTTGGTAGCCCTCCCTCTGTTCCTTATAGCTACAGCAGATCAGAGAGGTGGCACACAACCCCCCTGCCCCCTCACCATCAGCACTTCACCACAAACACCTCTATTGATAAGTACAGAACATAATAACTACATCTATCCAACAGTTATGGCCCATATGTGTCAGTCATTTCGTCCTACAGAGTTAGTGTTTTTTTGAGCGTTGATGTTCCATGCTCCCAGAGGTGCAATGTTAACCTCAGTTTGGCCCCTGAGAACCGGCGGGAGTGATCAGGGACCTTGTAACTCATTAGTGGGTGGTTGCATTCAATACATGACCTTCTTGCCAATGATAGATGGGACTGTGAAAAGGTGGGTGGCAATTGAATGAACAGATTTGTGCATAAGAATGATGGAGGATGAATGATGGTCCCTCTGCTGCTCAGATGTCTTAAAGGATTTTGATTGTGAGAAAGCAAGTTTGCGGAATATATTTTTTGCGAATATATATTTTGAATATATAATTTGAGTGCGGTACCTCATTGTTGCTATTATATAGTATAATACTGCTGCTGCTGGTGCTCCTGGCATATTTTTACAATGCCTGCAGGTTGAGTCTGGCGAAAGCCTGCATTGTCTCATAGTGACGAAAAGGGGCATTTTAACTCTGCTGAGGTGAACACTCATAGTCCATGGTTATGGGCAACACCAAACTTTAGTAATAGACATTTCTTCCTAGGTAAACATGCTCATTTGTGCGACTATATATAGTTCTCTATGTTCTTTAGGTTTTGTTAAAGCGGCCTTATTGTAACCATGTTCTGAGAGGCTATTATACTGTAATCTGTTGTGTTCTCTTTAGTTAGAGTGTGGGCGTGTAACTATGGGTTACTGTGGAAGCTCAGGAATCTCACCTATTGGCAGAGAGCAGCAGGAGAACTGATTGAGTGTTAGCAGCAAATGACCAGTGACCTGAGCCGGGGTCTTGCTTGGCCAGTTTCTTTACTAGAGATTTTTTTCGCTCACCCACTCATGAAAACGCAGCTAAGCTCTTCCAATGCGACTGCTTAGATATCCACACTTCAGAAGAGCTGAGGACAATAACACAGGAAGAGACAGAAAGAGAGGATGATAGAATGAGAGTAAAGGAATGGGAACGAGTGATAGAAAGAGATAGAGAGAGAGGGATAGAGAAGAAGAGAGGACAAGGCAGAGAGGCTACAGGCGATGTGAAGGCAGAGAAGTGAGCTCTATTAGAGATGAGATTGCAGGGACATAGAGGCAAAACGCTTGAGTGGTTTTCTGCTCTGGTGATACCATTCCAGCTCCAACTGACCCAGTTTCCGGAGCTGCACGGAATGCTAAACACTTACACTGGAAACTGGCTAATGCACAAGCCAGTCATGTTCAAACGTTTAGGTGATGGAGGCAGTTGAATTAAATCTAATGTTTTATCAAAACATCAAAGGTGAACAGGCTCTCTTTGCCAAAGCAGTACTTTCTGTAAACCATTGTAATAACAGTACATCCCCTCTTAACCACAAGCTAATATCAAATCAATTCCACTGTCATTTTATATTCTCTGTTAATGATGTAACAGTTAGGGCAAATTACTCTGTGACCATTAGAGACACATAAGCACCAGCTGTGTAAATGGGCTGAATAGATCACCATTGGCAGTAATTGCTAGAGTGCTCCTTTACCTAGGGGAAGAAAGGTGATATTCTGTAAGACCTGCAGATTCTGAAGAGAGCAACCTTTTCCTCTGCTACTTTTAACACCCTGACAGAACTGTCCTGAAACAGCCATCAGAGGGATCATTTGAAAACCACAGAGCATTAAAGTGAAAATAATGCTTTTGTTACTGCATTGCTATAATGTGGTTAGTTGCAAAAGCAAAAGCAAACTAAGTAAAGTAGCTTTTGCTACTTTGTTGTATCTGCTGAAGCTTTTAAGGATTTTACCCTTCCTTTTTGTCAGGTCTTTCCCAAGCCTGTCTACAGATGGGGAAGTGTGATCAACCAGTATTATTTATTCCTTCAATTAACACCTGCACTTGATAGATCCACTTAGAAGAGTAATTGCTTTATTGAAGGTAATTAAAGGTGGGGGGGGGTGCGTTTCTGGGGACCCTCAGTGGCTTCAGCTGAAGGTTGGAAACATGTAATCCTACAGAGACTAGATTATGGATAAGGTTTCTACATATCTGTCATAGACACTGTCACTCATTTGCGAAACACTACTATTAAGTTTGGCAAACCATTACATTTTCCAGGACAGGAGATACATGTAGTGCAGACCAGAAAAAAGGCTCTGTGAACGCTGTCCGTTAGCATTTGTCGTGGTGTTCTTGGAAGGACTTCTTCTTGAAAGGAGACTCGTGACCACTGTCTTTCAATTGCAATGTTGAAACATTTTATTCAAAAGTACAGTGTGGAGAGAGCCTGCCAATTCTCAGTGCCCCTCTGCTCTCTCTCCCTAGACAGAGGAGCATCTCACATTGTATACCCTTCTACAGGTCATGTATTGTTGCACATATATTTCCATATATAGGATGTCACTGTTTAGCTCCATGAGGGGTGTAAATCAATTGTCACATACTATGTTTGTTCAGTTCATGTATGGCTTTACCAAATTAGGCCCGGGAATGGTTCATGCTCTCCCATTTAAGGCTAACCCATGGGCCTCACCATATTGTCTCTTGACTCCATACCATTCCTTTAGATCTATAAATACCCGCAAAGCCAATGTATATACACTACACATTACTTGTAGAGAATCCTAGGGTCATACACTGTGCTCTGTGATATTCACTTTAATCCCACATTTCATCTCATACTATGTATTTTACCTATTCTGATTCTTTTACCTCAGCATATGATCCACCTTTGCCGTTTTCTAAATATCAATAATGCTACAAATTATGCCATTACCTCTTGTAATGTGTTATGCCATTACCTCTCTTTTCTTGTCACTTCTCTTGTTCTACTTTTCTACTTCTTCTGTTTATTCCTTTGCGTATACTGCCTAGTGGCCATCAAAAATACCATAGCAATCACATGGCAACACCCTAACATCCAACTAGAACACCATAGCAGCCACCTATTAATAGTCTAAAATTTAAAGTTAGAAACGTTATTAAAAACTCCTGTCTATGACATTACATAATTAGCTTTTCAGCACCATCACGTGTTTCATCAAGGCAACTTAAAGTTTGTTTAAAATCTTTCCCTTTCAAGTTCCCTTTTTAATTCTTTCTGCACGGGTTCCTGCATTCAGCTTGTGTGTACTATGTACACAATTAACGCAAAAGCATAAATGTGCAATTTATAGACCAAATTCATGAATAAATTAATTAAATGTGCTTCTCTTTTTTATACAGATGCTTTTCGAGGAGGACAGCATAAAACATAGGGGGATCACACCGTTATAGTTATAGGTCCTTTAAACAGTGGCCTTTAGCCTATTTTAGATACAACACCCCATCCTTTCAACTTATTAAACATACTAAACCAACCTGCCTTAAAATGTATAGAATTTAGTATTACAAAATGTATAGCCATTGCAATGTTAGCTAGCATTTGTGTTTGCATTGATACAGTTTATAAACCTTTGAGTACTTTTCTCAGTCCTGAATTGAAATGGTGGTTATGTTTGTTTTAAGTCTATCAATACTGCTGTTTTAAACAAGGATTATTTGCCATCAATACCTACATAACAATGTATTTGACATATATTTCTATTAGGAATGCATCGATATTGAATTTCTTGGGCCAATATGATAATGGATTATTGTTCAGGCCGATACTGATATTAAAAAACGATAACCTAACCTTTTTAGTATTTAAAAAAACTTCACATTAAAATCCATATATGAACTGCTTTTAAAAACCTTTTTTCAGTAATTAACTTTACATAGCAATAAACATCAGACCTGCTCAAGCAGTCGATGGAATCCCTGGTCCTCCACAACATAGAACAGTTGGTCGTCAAGAGCCATAAACTGCATGATTTTTGTCTGTGATGGCTTTAGCTTTCAGACTCTCTTTAGCAAATTTCTGTCTTTCTGCCACTTTTATGCCTGTTTTATAGACACAATGGTTGCTGCTGCTGCTCCTGTTTTCTTGCTAATGCTAGCTGCTTTATATTCTTTATATACATCAGTGGAATGACAAATTCTCAAATAACTTACTTCATTTCACCCTTGCTGTACCTCAGCCATTTATTGTAAACATCAATTCTGTTGTTCCCTGCTGAAACTGTAAAAAACTTCCATACAGCAGACATTTTTACTCTGCAGCAATTCCTATATCGGACCGATGACAATAACTGAAAAAATCTATATATCTGCAAATAATATAACGGCCGCAGATATATCTTGCATCTCTAATTTCTATTGCCAAGTGCTTTAAATGAATTACTCTCTATCCATCGGTACCGTTCAGCACAAAACAGCTTCCCTTCATTCGCAATTTTAAAAGAGCTCCAAAAAAGTTCAGTTGAAAATATGATCAAAGCAGTTAGAGTGCTATCAGGAATGGTGCTTCCCTGACGCTGTGGCCGTTAGCCGAGCACTCCTGGCTGGTTCCTGCCCCAGTGTGAGGGCCCTGGTTAGGGGCCAAGCAGGGAAGGTTCCCCCCATCCCTGCAAGGCTCTAAGATTAGCCTGGGGAGCCATGGCAGGCTTTGAGCTTTTCTCAACAGAACCGGATCTGTTTTGTCCAGATAAGACACTCGCACTTCAAAGGCACTTTTTAACCCCACCAAGAGATGAGCCCTCAATGCACCAAACTGGATTTGTTTGTTAGTTCTTCCTTTTAATTGCTTTGCTTTATTTATTTAATTGCTATTCTTTCAAGCACTGTCACCCTTCCCTCTTGCTTTAACAGAGGAGAGAGTGTGATTTTGTAGTCCATGAATCTAACTGGATTACTACAGAATTATAAAGGCTCTTTGATACATACACATAAAGTAAAGTTACCAAACCGCTGTGGTTTGATCATTATATGTAGTTCAATGACTGTAGTTAACTATTGATTAAATTAATGGTGTCTGTTCTGTGTGATTGTATGGCTATGGAAGCATGTGCTTCATTAAAGTGTGACGTAAGCAGTCCAGCTCTACTGTACTACTATCTCATCCTGTAAAACAAAGACAGCAACATGATTACAATAAAAAAACAGCACCCTGACCCAGTGCAGGGTTGAGTGGTCTATTTAGCTCCACCACATTTTCAAATTGAATTTAATATTGATCTATATTGATTGACATTGCCTTAGTGACCATCTGTAGTAGAGCACTAGCAGTGTTTTCATTGCACATGAAACTCATTTTCCTTTTTTTTAAGTGTCAGCTGTATACCGTTTAAATGAATGTGAATAGAATACATAGACATTCACACAAACATATGCTCTGAAGAATTCTGAATAGATAACATTCATGTTAAAATGTCAAAATGTAATTTGTTTCTTATATATTTTATATTGAATAAATATATGAATATAAATATATAACGAGGCATTTTTAGTACACTTTCATTGTGTCTAAGCCCAAAGCTATGCTGACCATTAGCCTGTGACAAAATAATTAGTTTTAGAAATACAGAAATATGTCTCTATAGTCTGCTACATTGGAACTATTTCATCTCTCTTCCTATTTCTAGCATCCCCTCTCAAGCTGTCTTTCAAAAAATACTTTTCACTAGACAATGCCATTATACATGATACAATAAATGGCATACATGATACAATAAATGTCACAACATGTGGTGTAAAATGGAACAGACAAAATATACCAGCAAAACAGCACTGGCACATTTTAAGACACCATCAAAAACAATGCGAACAAATGCCTGCTTGTTACTAGTGTGTAGTATTTAAAACTGCACTTTATACATTTGTATAGTATAAAATAGCTGTTGTTAATAATATGGCAATTAATGTGTAATTGTAAATGTTTAAGCAGTAGTGTAAACATAATCAATTCAATGAGCCTGGTATTAACAGGCCTTTAATTCTTTCCAATTGAATGTATTACTTTGATGTGCTACTTGGGATCCTCTTCTAAACATGCTGTTAAAGAATGTTATCAGTTCTTAGTACTGGCGGTATCCAAGACTGTAAGCTTTTTTTTTTTGGTATGCTTATTCATACATGTTGAATAAGTTTATGTGAGTGTTGTGATGAAGGTATTTGAGGCTTCCAAGAAATATCAATTGGGTCAAAATTATGCAGGCCTGTTTTTAACCATGTCACGTTAATGATTCATAAACATAAACGTAATTTATGCTGGGGACACAGGGGACATGTGCCCACCACTTTTTAAGAGATAAAAAAGGTAGAAAACTGTCCAAACCCTTGAAATCCTTACTAAGCACACTTGAAGAGGTGTCTTATAAAAAAATCATTAAAACACTGTCGCATTTGACTTATATAAAAAAAAAATAATGAGTGTCATATGTGTAATTATTAATATGGCCTTTATTAAAGTTATGTCCACTATGTTTTAATATATTGCAAGGCCCCAGTCTTGAGGCTGAGCTGTTTACACGTGTGCTGTGTTACTGTGTTTATTAAGCGGAGCATTTTCCTGTGTACATGTGGATATTCTCCCCATTCAAACAAATGTCTGAAACCACAGGTGTCTTCTTGCCATCTGAAAGAGATGCAGTCAGTAAAACGCTGCTAGAACCACTTGCTTTTATGAGTTTTATTTTTGTGCTGTGTTGCTTGGATACAGCAAAGGCAATGGCAAATGACTGCGACTGAAGAGAGTCCCTCTGGTCATGTGAGTGTGATGGTGTGTGACTGGGTGCACGTATGTGTGGGAATGGTCCCAATTAGCTGCCTTGTAAGGAACAGGACTGCAGGGTAAATTCGGTTTCCTCCTGGGTTGCCAGGTTTTGGCCACTGTAAAGACTGGCAGAAATAAAAGCCCAAGGAATCCCATTACACAGCAGAGCTTTCTAGGCCTCGTCTTTTGCAACTACTGGCACACTATGTTGCGATCTAGAACACAACCTTCTGGAACAGTAAGAGATTTCTTAATTCAGTGTTTCCAAAAAATAAACTGTTCAAATATTTAAGAGTGGACATGAGAATCAAATCAAACTGTCAAATAAATTAAGAAAACAATTTAATGGCATACTGACCATTTATAATATAATTTATTATGAGTGTTACCATTGATGGGTTTCAGAAGAATTAAAACTCATTCAGCAAATGATCTATTAAGTCTTCTAAACGTTCCATATCTCCTCTCATTTCTCTCCTTCTCTGTTCTCTTTGTCTCTTAGTCTTTGTCTCTCAGTCTTTGTCTCTCTCACCATCTTCTTTAGTCATCACAGGATAATTCAGTTGAATTGGATATGGGAGGTGAGCTACATTGTGCACAATAGAGGAGTAGACTTACTAATTAATGGCATATGATGTTTCACTCCCAGGATTTGTTCCATGTACAGTGTGTACCACATGCCCTTAACTACCATGCCCAGCTAGCCAATTAGGCAATTTCAATGCTTTGAAATGTATATGAAGACAACAGGAGCATTCAGATATACTAATGGATTACACACACCTTCCAGTTATTTGCTATCATCTCAAAAGAGAAAACAATTTGCAGAGGAAGAGCATATGATTTGTTTCATTATTAGTTAGCCATATTTCATAATTTATTTCCAAGTGTCAGATAGAGCAGCTGCTCTCCAAGCTTCATTAGTAATATCTGGCCCACAATTAATGCAATGCAAAAGCAGGTGAATTAGATTTTAGACAAAGTTGTTTTCATGTCTAAACCTTTGACACTAAGCTTCATGCTCTTACGTAGTATGCCTGTTTATGTGCAACACTGTGTGTATAGATATAGGTGAATAGGTGTATTTTCTGTTTGCTATCACATTTTGTAGTTTGTTAGTTTGTCTTTAGGAATGTTTTCCTTGCACTGCAGTTGCTGAGACATAAGTTAAGTCTAAACTCCAACCCGAAGTCTCTTTTATGCCTACGAATCTCATGGATGTGCTCAGTTCATGTCTCAGTTCTTTCTCTCTCTTATTCTCTCTCTTTCCCACTTGTGCTCATACACCGATTTTCCCGGCACTCCCATATGCTGCAGTGTTTTAAACATCTTTAGAGAAGAGTCTAAAGTTTTGACATGTAGAACTCACGAAGTACTGACTTTCCCACATGCCATAAAAAGTGAGTGAATAAGTAAGAAAGCAGGAGAAAGGGAGTGAACGAGAGTAGGAGAGTGCCTAAAACTTCCTGCATCTCATACTGGTAGGACACATTAATCTTACTTTATTGAGACTGGTTCTCTGGCTTCTCTAACAAAGCGTGCAGCCTTACATGGGAAAGACTGTACAAATGAAACTAACCTGCACCATTTAAGCTGAAGGGAGCTTCTTATTGTTTCTTGACATGAGTTGGATATGTTATTTGATGGCCAGAGGCATATGAGGGTCACCACTACCAAATGCTGCCTGACACTGCTGTCCACTCCCCCCCCTCCCCCCCCCCCCCCCCGACTCTTTACATGTCAATGATAATAAATGACTCTGCCACACAAGATTAATATTACTGGCCTGGGTTTGTTCAGAAGAAAAGCGTTAATGAAAAAGAAGCTTTGTGTGGATTTTGGAAGGGACTGGAGGAAGGCTTTCAGCCGGGAGAACTCTTGACTAAGGCCTATTGTACCATGGTGAAGCTGTCGACTTTTGAATTGACTACACCAGGCTTTTCCTGACCACAGACGTCCATGTGTGGTCAGATGTGATGACTGAGACAATGGCATGCTAAAGGCTTTATTTTTAAAGTTGTTTTAAATGTTTGTTGAAATGGCTTCCACACAATCTATCAGGATTAATGTAAAATCATTTGTTAATGTACTCTTAAACACTTAACAAACCAAGGCTTATTACACACGATGGCATATTTTCAGTAACCACAGGGACTTTTGTACAGACTGGTGGGAGTAGTCTTTGGTAACAGAAAAGTTAAATAACAAGTTCGATCCCCCGGCATGCCATTCTTTTGTAGGTTTGCTGGTGTCCTTGGGATCATTGTCCTGTTGCATGACCCCATTTCAGCCAAGCTTTAGCTGTTGACTCCAGAATAATGAAAACCATATTCTTTTTAAAAGAATGTACAGAAGAGGCTTTCTCCTGGCAACCCTTCCAAACAAGCCATACTTGTTCAGTCTTTTTTACTAATTGTACTGTGATAAACTCGAACATTTAACGTTTAACTGGGGCCTGTAGAGTATGAGATGTAGCTCTGAATGAAAAAGAATTAAAAAGAATACTCTGCCTTTAGTGAAGCATGGTAGTGGCTCAGTTATGCTCCAGGACTGATTTAACTCTCTGGCAATGAAAACCTGCAATGTGTGAATAACAAGGCACATTCAATAAAACAGGAGCAAACATCATGCCTTCTGTGAGAAAACTATGGCTTGGGCATCATTGGACCTTTCAACAGGACAGTTATCCCAAGCATACTTCCGAGTCCACCAAGGTTTGTTTTCAGAGGTCCTGGAAGATATCAGTGATGTGGTATGAGTATAAACAAATGGTATGAGTAGATATTGATTCTGGCAATCTAGGGTTGCTCATTTAGGCATGTTGGTTTTTCAGCCATCTTCCTTTAGACGATGCAAGATACCACAACAGATAACAAAACAGCAATAGAACAACTGTTCAGATAATAAAGAACTATAGTGAAAGTGAAAAAAATGTTGTGAAGATATGAATGAGTGCAGGACATATGCTCAGTGTTACTGTGAGAGGGCACTACACTGGTGAAAAGCACAGTTGGACAAAGCAGTCTTATGCATAGTCATGCAGTGTCATCTTACTATGCCCTGTAATGGATGGTTCACCATTACTGGACAGTTTTTTTGGAACAAATACAGTTGAAAAAAACATTTATTTAGTTGTGATAGACAAGTTGCATGCCCTATTGAAATACTAGTTTAAGTACATTCACATGCCGATGATAAATGCTGAATGCAGCACTGCAGGCTGAGCTGGGGCAGATATGGAGTATTTGGGTGAAGTGCAGCCCAGCAGCCTTTGTTCTCAACTGCAGCTGTGGATTTCATGCTTGCCTGATCGAGTAGCTTCACACTGTCCCAAGCCATTCTGTTCTTCTCTTCAGTGCTTAGTTTTCTATTTCACTCTGTTCATTCTTTTCTCTTTTTCTTTCCTTCATCACTTTTTTTAAGCCTCCCTCCCCCCACACACAAACACTAGGCCTCCTTGTGGTTTACTTTTACTTTGTGGTTGGTCTTGGACTGTAGGAGACTCTGCTGAATTTGCTGCCTCCATTTTTTTTTGTCATTGTGTGTTTCAATCTTTATCTTTTGTGCCATGTTTTGTTTTGTTTTCCATTTGTATCTCTTCTGTTCATGTATGGTCGTATGCTGTTTTGTCTCTGCTCCTGCTTGGTTTGTATGAATAGCTACCTCTCTGGAAACTCACGGCCCTACATCAAATATCTGTTCTGGTCTCTGATGTTCAGGCTATGCTGTAAATGTGTGTGTATGCTTGCATGTGGTATGCCTGCATGTGTGTGTGTCCTCCTTTAGTAATAGTTGCATATTTGCTTGAATCAGTTACATCGCCCTACCTGTAACATGAGATTGCTTAAGGGATGTTTAATTTTCAAACACTTGAATGTATCTTACACATACAAACATGCAAGGACAGCCACCTTTCTACCTGCTCCCTACATCCTTTCTTTTCTCTAGAAAAAACTAAAATCAATTAAATCATTAAAATTAAAGTTTTGTCTTTCTCTTCTGTCATTTCTCTCTGATGGGAGAAGGAGAGAGAGATAGTGAGATGACATATTAAGGTTCAAAAGGCAAAATTGACCAAGGAAGAGTGACAGTCACTCACCTTAATTGTGACAAGTTAAAGGTACACATAAACTCCTTGTTTATATAAAAGCTCCCTAGATAAAAGCATTGCATGTTATATGTGGTATTAACTTCAGGCTCCTGCAGATGGTGTTGCATGTGGGTGATTGGATTACAAATACATGTGAAAGGATACAGAGAAAAAAAAACACAGAGAAAAGAAAAACAAATGGGTTTAGGAGGGTCATGGCAATTAGAGGAAAACCTGCCCTTTGGGAAAACTGGTCCAGGGAGCAGCACCAAATAAGACAGGGTTAAAGAGTCCCTATGGTTGATGGTTTTTAACAAAAGTTACAGACTACAATGGTAATAACCGAAATCCTATAATGAAAGTTCGTACAAGGCAGGGTTAATACAGAACAGTGGTAATATGTAAAAGAAACGGGTCTACCAACAGTGGCACTGTACCACATCTTCTCAATTAATAAATGTTTGATCATGCCATGTACAGGTGCCTGAAGTTACTACTACTGTAAACATGCAAGGCGACTATTTTTTCCATTTAGGGGGTTTATAATATTTTTACATAGTGAATAGTACATGTAAATCATCAAATTAAAAAGAATAAGGCATTACATGCTTGAACATTCTTCACAAGGATAAGCATAAATGCCCTAATTGTTGTCAACTTACAGAGTAACAATATTATTTGTAATATATTTGCTTTTCTGAAAGATTTACTGTTAAATTAACAATGTTCACTTGAATGACTTTTACAAGTGTCCAAGGCTAAAGTTGGTGTGGAAAGTAAATGTACACTACTGCTAGCTTGGCACTGATGTAACTTTGATAGAAAGCAGCAGAAATTAGCATTATTGTAGCAGTTGTACAGAGGTTACACGTAAGGTGGTAAAATACCAGAGAAGCTGTAAAACACAATGTTACCTTAAAATGATATAGTTAAAACTAGAGATTAATAACAATATTTGTAATTGGTATTAGCATAATTACCGCAAAATATTCTGGATTGGGTATCTGTAAAAAAGAAGAATAAATCCAAACCGATCCTGTTACAAATCCAGTCTTACAAACAGCACAGAACTGCCCACAGTGCTGCCACATGATAGCATCAGTAACCACTTGATCATGGTATGGTGCTGTATACTGTGGGAGTTTTGCTTGACAAATAGAAAATTGCACTTTGATGTGTGTGATTCTTTGCATTACAGATTGCAACTGCTGCACCCTTTTAGAAGGAACAGCAAGTTGGCAAAGAAGCTAATTTTAATGTGATTTACTAATAACCTTTTTTCCACTCTTCTGTTTCTTTCATTTTTCTTGTTTAGCAAAATGTAAACATCCAATGGTTCATGAAATTGTTCAGTCCACTCTAAAAACAGGTGTTAGTTGGGGGGCATCATGTTGCATTAAAAAGAAAAGTCTAGGTGCCAAAAACACAAAGAAAGAAAAAGACTGGAGAGAGAAAGAAAAGGATGATAGTATGTCACCCAATTTACCTGTTAGAATAGTTCATTCTCAGCCCTTCTCCCAACTGAAGGAGGTGAGCAGCACTGTGTTGGCATAATTGCAGGGCTCAGATAAAAAATCTTTATAATAAAAAGATTTTAAACACTATAATTGCCTTATTACCTTATTATAATTACCTCATGACCCCATTACCTTGCTGCAAAACTAAAGCATAGAATATCATGCTTTTTATGTTATGTTATTTTACTGGTCCAGTGTTGGTCTGGTGCTGGGTTAGCTTATTACCCTGAGGATGCCATGATTTTCCAGCACCATAGCCATGCCGTGCTGCTTTATGTCATGTCTTTTATTTCTAGCAGGGCAAATTATTAACGTTAAGAGAATGTTCCATTCAAGACTAACAAAATGTATTTCTTTCTTTTTTACAATTTTTAGCATTTTATTCTTAAATCAGTGGGAGAAAGCAATCTTTTACAGTCTGGCTTTAATATCAGTAAAGTTGTGCCACCAGAGAGGAAAGATACATACATACAATACTACATATAATGGACATACATTTTTCTGTTATATATTATTATGAAGTGTGCAATTATTAAAAAATACTTATTTCAAAAATAGCCTTTTTTAAGTAAATTACTATGTAATCTTGTCAGTTATAAATTAGTAACAATGTTTTGTTATTATTGTTAACCAATTACTAGGTTACTCATCAAACAAATCAGTGGAGATAATAAAATTGATAGTGACATTATAAGTGGGCTTACATTCTTAATATGTTATCATGATCAATCACAAAAATGTAATGAATTACTGTGAAATTGTGAGCTTGTAGGGCAATGGATATGCCCAGTGCACAAGTTCACATGGGTATGGGTGTACAACATTTGCATAGTAACCGCATAAAAAAGCATAGAAACAAACATATAATTGGATGTAACGGTGTTATGTTTTGTTTTTTTTAATTTTTGCTGTTTGATGTTTGAGGCTGAATTTGCTCTCAAATATTAATGGCTCTGTTTGTTTTCATTGCTCTGAAATACCTACCTTGCTATCTAATGGTGTTAATTAGCTATCTAAAAAATATAAATACTACTTATCTAATTTACCTACAAAGCAGCACTCTAGTTACAAGGGTAGCAAAATAAATTAGCTAGATAGCTAAAAAATGTCAGTTTACATAATTAACCTTAATAATTTCACTAATTACTAGCTAGTAAATCCATCGTGGATTCACCCACCACGTTTTCATCAAGGAATTAATCTCTGATCTAATAATTAGTTCTGAGTAGTAGATTTTTTAATGAGCAAATAAGACTGCTGTCTAATTTGTTTTAAAGATGAATTGTACCTGCATTCCTTAAACATTTCAGTAAAACCATGGCTGTGAAACAAACAGCTCACACAGAGAGAGACAACAGCGAGACATACATACAGAGCTGCAGATGATGCTTTATTAAACTTCTCTAATGCATATTAAGAAATTATGTTAGATGTTTGAGCTGCGTGTTTCCTTATATCTCCCCATAATCTAGGAAACTATGTTAATCATCTTTCATTTTTATATAAATAAAATGTATATGTTTCAAATTCACATAGTCCATCCTGACCAGTTGCTTGTTTCTTAATACTTCTTTTCATCTGGATATATATTTAAATAACATGCTGAGCACAATATGATTAGGGGTGGGTGATATGGCTTTACTTTATTGTTTTGTTGGTAGATTATATAATGATTTGACAGTGTTTTTCTTTAGGTTCTGTTATGGGTTTTGTCAATACTGAATAAACACTTACCTGCTGTTCTTTTTACAAAGAGAACATAATTAGTGCTGTTTAACTGGATTTGCACTACTTGCACTACTACAAGCACTACTTGAGCTTTTACCATTTAAGCATCCAAATACTTCATTGAGTGGCCATGGTTCTAGATAGAGACATTGTCTTTAGGAAAGTAAAACTGAGGAAAGCATATTTTTGGTAAGACAGGAAACACTTTTTATTTTGCTTCATACTACACTGATCCAGGTGAGGAAAAGACATAATGCACATCATGTTATATGTCCACTAATTTTAACAAATTTAACAGATTTAGGTGTGTCCAGTCTGACACATGTACATAATACATGTACGTATATATGTAAACACCATACCTCATAAACCATGTTATTTAATAGCCATGTTAATACATTCAGAGTGAATGTCAGTACAAGGAATGAGCCCTCTGCTTGTTGTTTTCTTGTTTGCGTGATGTCTTCTTCCCATAAGGCAAAAACACTGTTTTTGATCTTAAGCAGTAATGTATTCATACAAATGTAAAATATATAAGTTGTTTATAGTTGTTTTGTTATGTGTTCCTCTTAAGCTTCATTAGAATATGCTTCTTAGGTTTATGGTGCACAACTAAAATATGGTTGATTGCTGTAAAAAAAAAATTATGGTTTATCCACAGCTCTTTGTTGTCTGCTGATGTAAATCTAAAGCAGGTTCTTACTTATTTACCTTATGAATGTCCAACTGACTTCAAACCTAGATTCAATCTAAACATGTATCACATGTCCCTGATGATAATTTAACTAGCATTTATTCTTTGTGTTGGGCTGTTGGAGTGTGTCTCGTTGTGTGTGGCCTTTTTCCTGCCAAGTCCTTCTCTAAGCAAATGCATTTGTGTAAATTTCTAAATTTGATGCATTTCGAAAATCTAAACTCCTAAACTTTGCCATGTGGGAGTAAAGTCATCCACAGGCAACTTTATCTATTTTTACAAAACCCCCAGCTAAAAGAAAATCTGCATTTGCTGCGTGCTTTAGGGAACTGGGGGAGTGATTGTGCATGTATATTGTGTAAGTGTGAGTGCATATGGAAAGGAAAGTGGTAAACAGAGGAGAGCGGTGGGATTGACTAGAGTAAACAGAGCAGAGTGGTGGGATTGCGTGGGTTGTATCTCTCCCAGCAGAGCCATAGGGCTGATGGAGCTCTGCCGCATGCTCAGCATCCATCACTGAGATTGGGGTTCCTACGAGGGCAGCACCCCCTCACCACCACCATGCCAGTGCCATATGTCTTCTACAGCTGTTCAACTCTCTTCTCAGCACCCCCCTCCCCATTATTCACTCTGTCTCAATAAATCCCCTTGTCTCTCCATGCCTCTAAGTGTCTCTCTCCATCTCTTTTCAGTCCTCTACATCTTTCTGCATCTCTCCAACTCTCTTTACATTCCTCTCAATGTGTCCTCATCCCCTGAGTACAGATCATCACCTCCAGATCTTGATGCCGAGCATGCAGGGCTGGCAGCAACATGGCCAACAGGGAGGTCTGTTAAAACGCACACCCCATGGGCGATTTGGCTCGCTTCAGAGAAATTGCACCGGTGTATCTTTTGATAGACGAGAGATTGGAGAGCTCGTATTACTTGTTTATGCCTGAGAAAAGTGTTTGGAAGGTCAAGACAGACAGGTTGCTGATGACAGGAATCACTCTGGGGAAATTCGGCAACCTGGCATTCCCAGTTTCTGTTTCCAAACTGTCACTGGTAAATGTGTTCTGATGGCAAGTTGGAATGTACCGTAATCCAAGCAAGATGTCTGAAGTGAAAACAGGCATAATACGAAAACCCTTATTAATAAGGTTGCCTGGATGAAGACAGGAGAGAGAGTGAAAGAGAGTGTAAGAAAGCAAGCAAAAGTGAGAGAAGTGGAGGTGGTAAAAGATGAAATGATAGAGGCAGAAAAAAAATTAAAAGCAAAGAGAAATAAGACAAAATAGGAAGGACAAAAAAGAGAGACAGGAAGCATTAGGAGGAAAGAACACCGTTAAAGTTAAGACTCATAAATAAAAAGAACTGCCCACATGCTTGCTAAGCAGTCAGAAAGAATATCATCCCTACTTTTACTGGATGATTGCAATCACATTGAGACCCCTAATATTCTGTACTGCAAACAATTTAAATGAAATAATTAACCAAATTCCAACAAATATTTTCTTTGTATCTGATTTGATCCTTTGGTTATTTTTGTTTGTTTTCCAACCCACAAACAGCAAGAAGCCAGACTAAAATGCATTCTTTTCTGTGGGTTTTAAACATGAATCTTGCTATAATGGGTGGCCTAGGTATTTCCAGGAATGGTGACCTAGCATAGAAAGCTGATCTGGCTCACCAGGCATTTGATGACCAGACCAGACCAGACCAGACCAGACACAGTTGAGGTTTATGAACTAGGGCTTTCCTAGGTCTAGAGTCTAGGTAGCTAAAACCTTGAGAAAGAGATCAATAGAAGAGACTGTGGAGGCATAACTGAACACTAAGACACTGATTCTGGGTTCGCATTTATTACATTTTAGGTGCCAAGTGATCTGGTAAACTTATGTTGAAAGCTTACATTTATCTACATGTGTTGTAATCCTATTCTATTCTACCTGGACTTGTAAGACCCTTAACAATGGTTAGAATGACACAGAAACACAACAGTATTTTCTATTCACTTTTATATTGAGTTTTAACCATCAAGCTCGTACAGATAATTACAATTAATCATTTATATGAGAAATGCTGTTGGTCTGTGGTCTGGTGATTGTGCAGTTAATCTCTGGAAACTGTCAGAAAATCTCACATGGGTAGCAGTAATTGATTGGCTAGAAATTAATATGCTAAATATCTGCAGATAAGAAGTTTGTCATGTCACTCTTACTTTCTTTCTTTCTTACTCAACAAATGTCTTTTAAAATAGAAAGGCTGTATTCATAAATTATTGTATCTGAATCATTCTAGTCCCATATTACTGTACAAAAGTGCTTGATTTGTTAATAAGAATGATTAAGTGTTATCATGAGTATAAATATAAATAAATATGCAGCTCATTCTAACCAGTTTTTTACAACCTGCTCGCTGTAAAAAATATTCTAGTGAAGCATAGCTAGCCCAGACAGCAGCAGCTGGCAGATATAAGGCCACAGTCACAAGCCTGGCTGCCCCCAGTGCCCCAGGTCTCATACACCGTAGGGAGAGAGTCCACAGCCTGCAGCTGACAGTAGGGGGCAGGCCCAAAGTCTAAGCTTGACTGAGAATACTAAGCCTCAGGCAGACCACAAGGGGAGAGGCAGACCCTCTGTTTTGTGTCTGAGGGAAGCACCATCATCCAAAATCCTGGCTTTTATCAGTCATGGAAGAATTAGTTGATGGCAGCCTAATGAGCTGAAAGTGTTTATGGTGTATACAATAGTAGGTTGGAATATTTTTTTTCCTAAATGGTTCTGGACATCTCTTTACAAATATACAGTTCTTTAAATAGCCAACCATTAGAAGGTTTTAGTTCTCATCAATTTGAATAAATCCTCCAATGTGTTGTTATATGTTGTTTGCTTAGTTTTTATCATCATAAAGTCAGTAAAAAAATTAGTTATGGAGCAGTTCTGATGATTGAAACCACTCATGTCATTTCAGCAGCATGTTTTGCATAATCACCAGTTTTTGTTGTATTTAATTAATGCTTGCATTTGTCTGTTATTCTCTTAGGAGTTGAGAGCAATGCATGAAGGGCCAGTATTACAGCAGCAGTGACTGCAGTCAGGCTTTCCCCTTTTTCTGCTTTTCTGGCACCACCACAGTCATGCAAATGTTCCAGGCTTGAATTGCCTTTGATCCATTGCTGCTGCTAAGCTGCGTTGTCATAGTCCTATTCACAGGCAAGGCTATACATCATCACTGCCGAGAAAGACAGAGAGCATAAAAATAACTGTGTTGTTTGTTGCTCGCACTCTGGCAGATGTTCCAGAGGCATATAGAAAAAGCAGTGAAGACAATAACCATTAGAATCATATTAGAGTTTGTCTAGTGGTGTGCTCTGGGCCATAAACTGCAATTAAATGTAAAATAAAATATTTATTTTCCGTCCTTGCTGGCGTGAAAATAATTTCGGATTTGTAAAGTAATGCCTGTTTAGAAGGAGCTAAACTGGTTTCCGTTGGGTAGTTTGTGCTCTCTGGGGAAAATGGTAGGTAAAGCTTTACAATGCTGGCAGCACAGGGGCACAAAGTGTGTCTGACTGCAAGCTTCATTTACTTTTGGATGATTGCTGTATACACATTTGCTGGTGATATCATTCTCAGTTAAGTGACAAGAGGGGGCCTTTGTAGCACAGACAAATGAGTGTATTAAGGGGTGGCTGGGCACTAATAGAATTGATCCATCCGGGAGAGTGATCAATGTGTAATTTGATGCTAGCTGATCCAGGGAGTTCATCATTGCATGTGACCTTTTCTTTCTTGAGCAACTTTAATTTTGTACTCTGCCATTGTGCTCTCACTGAGAGATTAAGACTCTAGCACTGTGACACACACAGGTGGCAGTGAATTGGCAGGGATGTGCTTCCACTTGTGTGCAGAATGGATTGGGAGGTCTTCTTGGATTTAGAGTCATTCCTGGATTTAGCTTTGGAACTTGTTGATCGACAGAGCAACAACTGATTAGTATTGCAAGACACTCCCAGGTGCTTGGATGAAAAAATTTTTAGATCATAGAATTTTGTCAAGATAATTTAGTTTATGTGAAATGTGACTTAAAGTAGAATGCTTACATGACAAAAAATGGACTAATTAGTATTTTATTTGTTTATTATTCCAGTTTTCAAGGTACTGCAAGCCTTCCCAGTACACTCCATATGTTGCAGGCTGTTTCTTGGCACCAATCCCCAGGCTATCTTTACTGGATCTGTGTATGTAGGCGTGAGGGGTCTCAGTGGATTGCCTAGCAGGCTTTTGAGTCAAGCACATTAAGGAGGCTCATGATGACTAATCTGACACCATCATTAAGCAACCATTGATTACAGCTCTGGGATAGATTATCAGACTGAATCCTCTTTACAACTCCTCTTAATGTGACAATTGGAATTAGGTCAAAATCACAAAGGTTAAATGCAGAACCAAATATCTTGTCTTCTCTTCTCTCCCCTTCTCTTCTCTCCTTTCCTCTCTTCTCCTAGTTTTGAGGTAGCATAGCATATACATTTTATATTTGAACATTTGAACTTGTAACATGAAGCCACAACATACATGAACACTGTTGATGGTAGTGTTTTTAAATGATCACATGAGTGTTTTTTGATGCTCTGTACGTGCTTAACATACAATAACTGTGTATAGTTTTGGTTGATTTTGGAGTTCAAAAATGGCGTGTTTCTTATCTCACAGCATAAATGAAACACAGGACATGAAATGCACACAAAGAACAAAACTTTTGTAACATTCACATGTTTAGTTTAAGAGGTTTGCATCTGGAAGGTTAAAGGCCCTAGAGTTCCACAGCCCCCACAGAGCTAGTGTCCATATCTGTAGGTATTTTACATCACAGAAAATAGAGTGAGTCAGAGCACTTGTGAGAATGTGATGAGATAACTTACTTGCCCCCTCACCTATGCATCTTAATATGTGTGTAGTTCACAGCATCTCTGTCTGTGTATTTGGCATCCTCCTCGTCTGTGTCTGATAAAAGAATGTAGCACTCTGCGTCCTCCCTGTCTCTCTTACAGTATCCATCTATTTAAGGGTTTCTGTCTTTCTCCATCTCTCTCACTCCACATTTCTCTTTTTTTGCTTCTCTTCTCTGTTTTAAACACAAACTAATTCCACTGACTCCCACACTCTTGAACTCCCATGGCTGTGCGTAGATCTCTACAGCACTAGAGTTTTCACTGTGGACTCATGAGGTCTGTCTCCCACTCAGAGTGGAGCTGAAGGCCTGACAAGGCCAGGAAGCTGGAGGAGGATCTGTCCATGCCACGTCCGCCGGGGCTGATTACATCACTGTGTGGGTTCGAGCATGGGCCAGTGCAGTGTTCTCTGTACCATAATGCAAAACTCCCCTTACATTAAGCAGACAATGGTTTGGGTATGGGTTGGGAATGACAAACATGGAAGCCAAAAAGTAAAAGAAATTAAGTTAATCTCAAGCTTTTTTACAAGTTTAATAAAAACAATTTCAGCTAGTGTACTGTATACTGTATACCTTTTTAGTCTTAAAAGTTAAACATTCTATTTACCAACATTTGACTCATTTTCAAATTGTTAGTACTATTTGCCAGGATACAGAATCTGTTATGTCTATTTGTGGTATTGAAGTCTTGTAAAAGTGATTTTCCTGCTCAAAAACACTTGACTCTGTTTTCAAGCTGAGTAGATCTGTTTAAGCAGAGAAATCATGAAACTGTACTGGACACTGGAAATTAAATTAGAAAGGTTAAACCATTTATACCATTTATATTATTTTTAGTTTTTGTATTCTTGTGGCTAACCATGTATGTGTTTGTGATCATTTGCTGTATGTAATGCCTGATGGCCAGAGCAGAGATATTTCCAGATATGTCCAGACCAAAATCTAGCAAACAGGCCAGCTACACAGACTATCATCTCATGATTTGTAAGACAGCAAACTACTCACTGCAACCTAGCAGCACTAATGGATTTCCCCTCTCTGCTCAGTCTTGCTTCTCTTGAGAAAAAGTATTCATTGAGTCTCAGTGGCACAGGTCAGGCATGACAGTGATGCATTTAAATGGGTTTGAGGTAGAATTTCTGATCTGATAGTCATTGCTGGGGTGGGGGCATTGCCCATTTGTGTGCACTGGTTTGTCTGGTAGTATTGTTTGTTTGGGTTTGTCCTTAAATTTTACATCTTTTTGTCATCTCTTTTGTTTTATCAGGGGCTCTGTCCACATATTCTATGCAATATAGTTTTACTTACTCTCTTTCACTCTCTGTCTGTCTTCGGCAGCAGGACCCCTGTTCACTGTTTTGGTCAATGTCAAAGACTGTTCTGCATAATGTGTTCTTTTTACAGATTAGTATGTTGCCTTCAAAAGCAATATATGTGCTATGTTACCACTGAGATTCAACTGGTATTTGCCAAGCCTAGGAATAACTTTTTATTTACAATTAAAATTCTGCTGATGAAGACTCTTTAAAGAACCCCATTCCCTGCATCCATTTAACTACATTTAACAAATACTCTCCTTCACCTACCCAATATGGAATATAAATGACTATATTATTCAATTTGTTTTGGGGTATCATATTAAGTGACTTATAGAAATATAGGTGTCTGCTGAGCGCTTTAAAAGCTGGTCCCATATCAAAGGCTGAAGTGTTAAATATTCTATTCTGTGTAGTTAAGCAGCAAAATGTGCTTCCCTGGCTCTTTTCGGACGGCATGCAATTTGGACTAAATTGGTTTGATACAGACTCCTGGTGCAGGCTCTCTCTGGCACAGGCCCGGCTCTCTGTCGATGACTGTAAAGATTAAAAGTGCACTCTGAAGCTACACTTTATGGCCTTTCAGTTTAGGTCTTCATGTTGCCTGGACATCTTTTCAGATATATAAAAAAAGGGGCTTTGTGTGTCTCGGATTACAACCTTTAGTTTCTTGGGTGTTCATAATGGAAAATGCACAGAGGAATCTTCTGTGTTGCTTAGATGTTTGGATTCTAAGTATGTGAGCAAGGAAAGGTCCAGCAGGGCCCATAGTTGAGGAGGGTAAACTGAGGTGTAAGGACAGGTGAGCTGTGTTTTAGGATGAATGTGGCACTTGAGGTTTATGGGATTCCCTCAATGTGTTTCTCATTGCACAGCTTTCACTATTTTCTCTGTTTCTATTTCCAGATATTTGGGGAGTATGTACATAACACAAATGATACAGCGACATTTATTAAAATCAGAAGATTTGCACAGACATTAGTGATGGGATTAAGTTAGATTTTCTGACCTTGATGGATTGCAGCCTTTAGTCATAATTGCATTGCATCTTTCAGAGTAGTTAAATGAAAAAAGCTCATGTTCATTTAACTTTCAATAAAGGTAAACAGCTACCATAATACGATTGTGCAAATGACAACATGCTAATTACTGGCTACTAGATTTAATTAATTTTTAGCCATTGTAACACCTACTGATTTACAGTATGCAATTTAGAGGTATCAAGAAAAATATCTTAAAAAAAAAAAACGAATGGGTCTGTATCAATGGCAAATTGACTGTTTATTTCACTCTCAAGCATTTTAATCATATATGCTTGCTACAGTGCTGTGTGAGTGAAAGACTATTGAAAGACCTTTGTCTGCTGTGTCTGGTGGTATTGTCGAAGTGGAGTGATCAGCCTTGTCACAGTATTTATCCAAGTTTAATGACTCTATGCCCGCTGAGAAATGCATATGTTCACAGCTTTTGGATAACTTCATGATATAATAGAATAAATGAATAAAAGGGTTTGTTTTAGCCCTTCCCCCTTAGCCCCATCCCTTCCTCCCCTCATCTTTCCACCATGCCTTTTTCTTTGTAATTTTAATACAGAGGGGCCTTATGGCTCTGGGGTTGTGGCGGGTGATGCAAAATATGAGGCAGCATATGAAAGAATACTGCACACACCATTGGCAGTTATTCATGGATTTTTATGAGATGGATGATCTCCTGTTTAGCAAGCTTGCTTTCTTTTTCTCCGTTTATCATTATCCTTTTTTTGGTGAGACACTAATCACTGTGAAGAATAAATGCTTGCATATTGGATAAGGTTAATATATATATATATATATATATATATATATATATATATATATATATATATATACACACAGTGGAGGAAATAAGTATTTGACCCCCCACTGACTTTAAAAGTTTTAATACAAAAAAATAAATGAAACGTCTCATAATTTTATGCTTGGTGGCAAAACCCTTGTTGGCAAGCACAGCAATCAGACGTTTCTTGTATTTTTTTATAAGGTTTGCACACGCTTCAGGAGTAATTTTGGCCCACTCCTCTCTACAGATCATCTCCAAATCCATAAGGTTTTTAGGCGTGCATTTGGAAACGCGAAGCTTCAGCTCTCTCCATAGATTTTCTATGGGATTGAGATCAGGAGACTGGCTAGGCCATTCCATGACCTTGATATGCTTCTTATGGAGCCACTCCTTTGTTTCCTTGGCTGTATGTTTTGGGTCGTTGTCATGCTGGAAGACTCATTCACGACCCATTTTCAGTGCCCTGAGGCAAGGAGGTTGTCACCCAGGATTTTGCGATACATGGCCCCATTCATCTTCAAGTTGATGTGGTGAAGTTGGCCTGTGCCAACACCCCCAAAACATAATACTTCCACTACCATGCTTGACGGTGGGGATGGTGTTCTTAAGGTCATATTCTGTATTTTTCTTCCTCCAAACACGTTGAGTTATGCCAAAGAGCTTAATTTAGGTCTTATCTGACCACAGCACCTTCTCCCAGTCTCTCTTGGAGTCATTATTATGTTCAACGAACTTGAGGCGGGCCTGGACATGAGCCTTTTTGAGCAGAGGAACCTTGCGTGCACTGCAGGATTTTAAACCATTACGTCTTAGTATATTACCAATGTTTTTTTTGGAGACTGTGGTCCCAGCTGCCTTGAGATCATTAATCAGCTCCTCCCGTGTAGTTCTTGGCTGATTTTTAACCTTTCTCTTGATCAATGAGACTCCACAAGGTGATCTTGCATGGAGCTCCAGGCCTAGGTCGATTGACAGTAATGTTGTACTTCTTAAACTTCCGAATAATTGCACCAACAGTTGCCACCTTCTCATCCAGCTTCTTACTTATGGCTTTGTAGCCCATTCCAGCCTTGTGTAGGTCACCAATTTTGTCCCTTTCATCTTTAGACAGCTCTTTAGTCTGGCCCATGGTGGAGATGTTGGAGTGTCACTGAGTCTCTTGGTAGGTGGCCTTTTACACAGGTGACAATTTGGGACAGGTGTCTCTCATGTAGGTAACGACTTCAGAGATTAGGGTGTGTCAGTGGTCTGTAGGAGCCAACATTAGTCATGTTTTTTAGAGGATCAAATACTTAGTTTTCTCAATTAAATGCAAAAAAAAAATATATATATATATATTATTTTATTTTCTAGATTTTCTTTTTGATATTCCATCTCTCAAAATGAAGCTACCATAAAAATCATAGACTGTTTAATTATTTGTCAGAGTACAAACTTTCAAAATCAGTGGGGGATCAAATACTTATTTCCTCCACTGTACTGTATATATATAAAGCAGGGACTTCTTTCTTGGATGCCAGCCTCTCAGTCTGTGGTGATGTATTGACTGTGTGACACTGGTGTTGTGACACAACTTGTGAATGAAAATGCAGTTCCCTGCACAGTGTTCTTTCAGAATTTGGTTGGACCTGGGTTCTAGGAGAAGTTCTTGCCTGGAAGCGAAGCGATTTTCATTCACAAACTGTAAAACACACTGTCGCTTTCTGCCTGTCAGTTTTGTCTTTCGGTGACAATTCTGCTGAGAATCTCAAGGTTTCTCCCTTTTACTCTGAGGGAGTTTCCATTGCCCTGTCACCCCTGGCTTGCTCGCTCTGGGCTCAGACCTGGATTTCTTCAAAGCTGCTTTGTGATAATGTCCATTATTAAAAATGCTATATCCCAAGGATTGATTCACAGCTTGAAATGATTTCTGTGGATTTCTGCCACTGCTGGTAGACCTTTATAACTGTATGCTTCCAGAATACAGAGGAAGGAGCTGCAAATTCAGCTACTTCCTCTTATAAATATACATATACATATGACATATATACACACTTGCTTTTCAGTTAGCTGTCTTTGCCATATATCTATCTGCCTACAGCACACATAAAGCTGGTATGTATGCAACCTGAAATATATTTTCTTCTGGTTTATCCATCAAGGAATACTTCAGTTAATTTGATTAGGCCATTAAATGCTTAATAGGGCTATTCTAAATACTATTGTAGTCATATTGTAAACATCTATTTATCTGTTGTGCATCTCATGTCACTTCCTTCTGCACTAGAACAGCTCCCTGTCTGTATACACAGGCTCCACAGCTTTAGCTGCTGCCAAACGCACAAAATGTCACCATCACTCCTTCTGATAATAATTGTACTGCATTACTTTATTACTAGCCAAGTCATAAAATAGCTAATTCTAATGTTCACCAGTAGTCTAGCTTCTAAAGGACCTGTAATGGCTTTACAGAGCTAGTGGTATAAATATGACTGCATGTGCACACAGATGAGCACACACACAAAGACACAAACGCACACCAACTGCATCTATACATTCTCTGCCCCCCAGAATTCAGATGCTTGACCAATTTACACATTTTGTATTTTTTTTATAATTATTTCTTATTGAGAAGTAGTATACACAGCCTTTGTAGCTGGCCACACACAAAACACCATATTTTCAGCAGACCCTAATCCACAGTTAATCTCACAGTTAGTCTTTTACAACATAAAAAATAAGATAATCAGTGTTATTGTGTAGTCAGGACTGCAAACTCTTCATATAGCTAGTGAAAGTTGTTTAGTTCTCATAGACATACTCATTTTACATAGATATTCTCATTTTTCCTACTCTTCTTTGCAGAAGTCATTTAGCTCTGATATTCCTGGGGCTTCTTGCATGCACAGCTTGTTTTAGGTCAATTCACAAATTTTTGATGATGTTTAGAGCAGGGGACTGTGTCAGATTGCATTTCTGCAGGTAGTCCATGATGGTTTTGAGGTACTTTATGATGTACTGTGATCATATGATCTTCTTGTAAAAACAATCTCCTTTTCAGCATCAGCCTTTCAACACATGGTGGATATATGCATGTGGCATTCATACTTCCTTTCACTTGTGCAGTTGCCAGTGCCAATACCAGACAATGTAATGCATGGCAGATTCACCCCATGCTTCAAACCTGGCAAGGTATCCTTCTCATGAAATGCAGTTGTTTTTTTCTCCTAATGTACCTTTGAGGACTTGAGTTTTATTTCAACTTCACCAGCCCATAGCACTTGTTTCCAAAACTCATTGGACTGGTTCTGATTAAAGATTTCTTTTTATGATTCTTTTATGAAGATTATAGGAAAGCAACACTGCACAGTGGAACACCCGAGGGGAAATTTGCACACTTATATATGCTGTACTCAGTTGGTATCTTCAGGTTTATTCTTCTGTTTATATCCATCAATCTTGTTGCTGGATATCCTCTTCTCTTTAACCTTCAATTGTTCCAAACATAGTAGTTTTTCCAATAATCTTGATCTTCTCATAATAAGGTTCCAAAATAAGAGAGCTTCATTTTGATTATCTTCCCTTTTGTCATCCCATGAGAGATGTGTAAAGTTAAATTTAATCTAAACTAATCTAATAACACAAATACTGCAAAATTGCACTGTTTTCATATATTTATCACATGTCAAGCTATTAGGCTGAATTAAATGCTAAAACTAAAAAAAAGGCTCTTAATCATTTAGGGTTAAATAGAGACTACCGTCTTCATTAAACAAGTGTTATTCATTTGGCAAATCTGAGCACATTGTTATACTTTTTTGAGATCTACACAGAATTTTAAAAAAGAAGCATGTGAGATTACAGTAATATCTAATATAATATATGTAATACTTATGGCAAAAATTTATTTCTATTTTTTGTGTTATAAAAAGCATTTGTCAAAAGTATTATGTTTTTGTTTGATTAGCTACAGATTAGCTACTTCTCAAGTAGAAAAACAATGACGATATATCATTGTCCAAACCTTTGAATAAGACTGCATTGTGAAGTCTGTTTATCATAACACCCTTAAACTAAAGGAAAATAAATGAACACGATCAATGTACCACCAAAATAATACAATAGTTTAAAATAAATTACAGCATTTGTTGTTAAAAAGCACCTACATAACCCCTTGATGATGAGGGACATAAATATACCTAAATATTAATAAAGGCTTATTTCAGTCTAGTTTTGTCAATTTCACCTTAAAGTGCTGTGACATGCAACTGACACCTGTTGCAATAAGCCTATAGAAATGTTTATATAGGTTTATGTCAGTTGTCACTAAGGGGTTATGTAGATGTCATCTAGCCTTATTAATGTTGCCCTTCAGGAGGTTTGCCTAAATCACATGCAGAGACTATGTCATATATGGTGACATAGTGGTGGACTTTCCATTAGTCACACATCCACAGTCAAGTCAAGACAAATGTGTTTATAATAGATTTTATATTTTATAATGCAAGCAAGTTTGGATTGTTTAGAACCTTTCATATTGCTATCAAATTGCTTTACATAAACAGAAAAATACAAAAACATAGAATCATTAGGGAAAGCATAACATATTCAAAAAGCATAAAAACTAACAAACAAATAAATACAAAACATACAGCTTTCCCACTGGAGAGCAGCCATGAACACGCAACTGAACACAAATTAACCTCAAAGGAAAGACCAGCTTTCAAACTGTGAATCAATCCTTGGGATATAGCATTTTTAATAATGGACATTATCACAAAGCAGCTTTGAAGAAATCCAGGTCTGAGCCCCGAATGAGCAAGCCAGGGGTGACAGGGCAAGGGAATCTCTCTCAGAGTAAAAGGAAGAAACCTTGAGAGGAACCAAGAGTCAAACAAGGAAACCAACCTCTGTTCAAAACTGGATAGTAAAACAGTACAACAAGAAATTACTAATACAAACACAGTAATGACCTAAATGAAATAAAGCAAAAATGAATAAAGATAAAGAAGTAAGCCCAATACTGCACATACATAATCAGATGTTACCACTAATAACTAGTGATTAAGTTCTTCAAAGAGAACTCAATATAATTAGAAATGTTAGTGTCTCTGCAGAAATCTTATCAGGGGTGAGTGGAGCATAATTTTTTTCTCTCTCTCTCTGTCTCTCTCTCTCTCTCTCTGTTTCTCTCTCTCTCTCTCTTTCTGTCTTTCTCACACACACACAAGCAAGCAGACACATTCTCTGCTTAGAACTGGCTCATCCATTTTTTTTCATTTATATGAAAGAATGCCTAATTTCATTTGTTTTTCATTGCGGATGGACACATCCTTTGTCTTTTCACTCTTGCCATTCTCTCCCACCCACTAAACAAATGAGCACTTCCAGCATGCTTTGCACCTTGGCTTGTGCCCCAGTCTTCTGTGTTTGATATTCAGTGTCACATAATATAAACAATAAGAAAAAGAGAATGTCAATAAGAGAATAAAATAATAATTATGAACCCACACTGTGAGTGGTTTACTGCTGAAGTCAAGGATGTGCTAACTCTCCTTCACGCACTGAGGGTTTTTAACAGTAAGTATGAACCAAGCTTGCTAATCCTGCTCTACTCTAATATCCGGAAGCACACTTCTAACTTATCACTTACCAAAAATACCAACTTTGCATATTTCTCTGTATTATCATCCTTTTTGTTGAGTGTATACACCTGGGATGTCAAACTATGTTTCTCCTTGTTCATAGCTCTACAGGCATTAGTGGTTTTCAGGTGTTGAATCAGGTGTGTTTAAGGAGGTAGAACTATACATTCTGCAGAGATGTGGCCCTGCACAAACCCAATTTGACAGTTTTTATATAAAAGAAGAACAATACTACCTTTAGTGTTATTTGTAGTACTTTCTAAGTGAGTATGTGCAGAAATTGAATCACTATTTATTTATTATTTATGTATTAAAGATATTCTAGTTACTTGGAACCTCTTATTGCCAAGTTTCAATAATTATCCTATAATTTGCAGTTTTTATTTGTTGTGTCTTCTTGTTACAATTGCTTTGTTATATGAACCAAATCTCTGTACTAACTGCGGTCCAGCCTTTAAAACCCAGTATATAGGTCTTCCAGACAGATTATATGCCTACAGATGTGCGCCTGATCCTGTGCTTCAGGTAGGATGTTACTCAATGAATTGGCAGCAAAGAGAATGACAAGTTGCAAAATTACCTTAGACTGCTTTTGTGTGCCATGTGTATGCCCTGTGCCAGGTAGCGTCAGGTAGCAGGCAAGCTTGAACACCGCCATTATTGCCTTGCTTGACACAGTATAATCTACAGTGCCAAAGTGCACTGGCTGTAAACAGCATACACACAAACATATGCCCAAGCTATTTCCATAACACTAAGAGATACAGTTATTGCACAAGTTCGGACAAACAGGCAATGCTGCATCTGCAGTAGATCGAAAAGAGGAAGTGTCTGGCTATGTTTCAGTGAAACATCTGTTAAGGCCTTACCCTCATAGTGTCAGGAGCATTGTGAGTGCTAGGGGAGCTATGAACAGATTAATTGGCAGCACCAAATTGGGAGAAAAAACTGAAAACATCTAATAACAAATATTTATACCCACAACATAGTACAGTTAGCCTCTCACAATTGAAAACGTGGCAAATTCGGTGTCATTTGCAATCTTCTTGGTTTTGATTATTTCTAACAGCAGGGAGTTCTAGTTCGTATTTGTTTTTTTCCCCCATTCTAATCCTCAAAAGGCTTAAAGTGAAATTCTTCTTGACATGCATTACTTTGCATGATTACTTTAAGATTTTTGCCTACAATGTTTTGTCAGGTCATGTGCATTGGGGATCATCTTTCATTCACTTTACAACTGTTCAAAGTAACAGAAATTTTTACCAGGAGTGCCAGAACTTTTGCATGCCATTGTATGTACACACTCACACAGAATTCACCCACTCGTTTTAAGATTAGGTGGCCATTCATTGATTGAGAGGACTGCTGTGAATGTCTTGACCTTGAATGTTAGTTGTCAAAAAAAAGAAGAATCAATAGCTGAATAAAAAGCACTGGTTAAGTAATGACAAACAAGGCATTGTTTGCATTTCATGTTTTAATTGAGCCCTTTGTTTCTCTTGTATTGTTAGAGTATGAGAGAGAGAGAGAGAGAGAGAGAGAGAGAAGCTGGAAGCTCTATAGTCAGCATTTTTAAACAAAAAACGCCCATATTTGGCCAGCATTGTACTTGCAGGATTATAGCAGATTTACAAACCAGAGTAATCACCCAGTCCTCCACCTAGGGACCTACATTTAATCTTAATTAATTTCTGATAATTCCCTATTAACATTAGCAAAACAAAGCAATATTGCTGTGGATCAGCAGTGACTGTGTGTGTTTTGAAGGCAAGAAGTCCCGGGGATGGTGCGTTGTGTGTATAGAGTGTCTGTTGGGATAGAGGAAGAAGACAGAATAGAGAGATTATCAGGCCCTGGCTTGCTAAAGCAGTAGACAATTGGAACACTAATCTTTGTTTTTTACTACCAGCTATATATTTGGGCCTCCAGTCTCATTATCATTGGCCTAAAGTAGTAGTTCCTGAACTTTTTGCTGTCCTCTACCCCCTCGTCCCACTGCGTACCGTCTAATGCTAAGTAATCTATGACTGTGAATTCAACTGTGTAATTCAGTGGAACACTGACGAAGAGAGGTGTATATCTGATGACCCCTGTAAAGAGCTTGTGATGTAGTGAGTGCCCCATGTGTAACACCAGTTGCTAAGTGCAAGATTTAGTTATCTTACTGCATTATTTCACATTAAATAACATATTAATATTAACATGTAAACTAGGCCAGCATAACAACAAAACATCACACAGTTTACCCAGACTGACTGTTCAGCTGCAGTTTGCATTTTCACTAGCCGTGACTCACACAGGGTATTTCACTAAACTGTGTCACCTACCAATAACACTACATGTCACAACCAAACTAATTCTACAGCTCTCACCTTCAACAAAATTACACTTCTTGAAAAGGAAAAAAGCAGCAAAACCTAGAGGAGTTTAAAAGTCGAGCTGTTTACTGTGTCCTGTGCCACTGTTCAGTACATTTCGAAAAGAGATCTTCAAAAGCAACGTAATTAGTAGAGTGCTCTGGCGCCTGTATTTCTGTTCTTCTGTCTGGCAATGTTTTTCATGTTCCAAATATATGTCACTCAGGATGTTCTGCCTTCAAGTGGACAGCTTTTGTCTAGCTTAACCTGTAAGGGGGTTGACTTTGCTATTGCCATCTTCCTCTCCGGTAGCAAAATGTGTGTATTTTGAGCGATGGGCATGTATGATTAATAACTTATGTAATGTCCCGTGTCCATGGCCTCTGCAGACATGATGAGCAGCTGTCTCAAACACATTTAATTAATCCAGCCCTCACTCGCGCTTGTGTGGGGTGGCACAGCCCACTCTCAGCTGCCACAGACCAGCAGCAGCTTTCCTGAGATGGATAGGAAAAGGGTGTCACGACAAGTGATGGATTGAGGTAAATTTTATTACCTCTATAAGTCCAAAACTATTTGGTCTATATTGATTAATTTCTGACTATATGGCATTCAGAACATTTATTATGAGGTTAGAATGGTTGATTAACGGCACTGGGTAGCCTCATTATACCTTTAGCCTACCTTGTATGGAATGCATTATATCGCATTCAGATATCAGTAACTTAAATTACTTTCTTGTCAGCACTATATGACTCTCAGTTACACACCTGGCCAAGCTTTTATGTAGGCAGAGTAGTGTCTGCTGTCAGACTGGTTTAAGTAAAGCTGTCTGTGGTGAGAGGCTGTTTAAAAAGCATGTATAATGTACCAGAGTAGGTCTACATATTGCATATGTATGCATGGGTATTTTAGCAGCTAGCCCATTTCAGTGCCTCTCAGCTCCACGATGGCAGACAGGCTGTTCTACTTGCACCTATGTCAGAAACTGAGGAACAATCGTCAGTCAGTGGAAAGTGGGATGAAAGGTAAGGGTGTTTTCTGTTCTGTGTATTTATATGTAAGGTCATGTAATGTATTGGGGGGTTAGAGAGAGTAAAGAACTGTGATTGGTCAAGATGCTCACAAAATGAAAGAAAAAAACAGTGTAATTGATTAGAGGGAATATTTGCACATTGTAGTTTACAAATTCTGCAAAGCTCAATTTCAAAAATACTGAATAATGAGCAGTATGTTGTAAAGCCCTAATAAATGACATGGAGGTAATCCCACAGGATGGTGTGGAGAGTCTGAAGCAATATAGACAAAGTTTTATTCTGGGTTTGGGCCTCTGCAGACTTTAGTATGATCTACCTTTAAGTTAATAGGTGTCCTTGAAGAATCTGCCATTTATCAACTCCTGCCGTCAATGTCCATATTCCCTTCTCTCTCTCCTTCTCTTTCACAGATGCTCGAGGTGGGTCAGAATTGTTTTTCTTTGACAGTTTTTTTTAAGGAATTTCTGAGGGCAAAAATAGCACTGGCGCCCAAGTTATAGATCAGTGTGGGACTCTGAGAGTTTGAGAAGAGGACAGTCTTCACTCTTAATGAGAAAAGATGTGTCTGCTACATAGAGCAGAGTAAAAAAGGAACGCAAAATCAGGCTGTCTAGACTGAATGTACTAGACACACATTGAAACACTGTATAAATGTAATATCTAATTAAGTAGTAAGACAATGGAGCCTGTGCATTACAGTGAACATATGACAAATAAAGATGTTAGGTGAGATGTAGGGCAAAACAGAATAACACACTGTTACCATGGCAAAACCACTCCTTTATTTCTTTATTAGATTCCACTATGTACTTGGAGAGTATGTTGTTTTTTTCTTCACGTATAAAACATAATTCGGTTCGGTTCACCTTGTTGTTGGAACTTAATTTAAACAAACAGTTGTTTGTTTTAGTACTGCATAGTCCCTCTTAGTATAGCCTGTGGTAATGTGTACCCTTAGGCATGTTCAGCATGTTTACACACACAAAAATGTTGACATTGTCCAATCCACCATGATTTCACAAGGTGAAGTAAGATGTTAGAAGCCCGAATTTCTGTAAAATGTTTATTTTCAGCAGTTTCACATCCAATGTTGAGAACAGTGAGAGATAAAGAATAAAGAGAGAGAAAAAAGAGCATCTGAGTCATTCTCTCTACATAAGGCAGTGAGATAAAGAGGGAAGAGAGAAGGAGGAGGGGGGGCAACCAAAACTACCGTTACCATAGCAACACTCCTGAACCACTACCACAGTACCATGCAAATCCAATGGCTTACACCTTAAAGTTTCAGGGTGGCACATGCACAAGAACATGTAACTTAATAGCACATAAGTCCCTGTTACTGTGATAGTTTGGTATGAATACATGTACCATAACACTTCTAATAATAATGACAAACTTTTTCCACCAAGCAGTTGCTCAGCAGAGTTTGCCAAGCAATAGTAGTTTATTAACAGTGTACTACAGTTGCCTTGCTACAGAACTATCATATATGTTTAGATATGGCAATTTCAGCAGAAAGTGATAAATGAGATCTCTGAGAATTTGATTCAGTCCTGTAACACCCTTTGCGTGACGTGTGATGTCTGTCTTCCTACGAGATGTGAGTCGTTTGAGCATGAAGCAAGTGAAATCCTTCCATTTGTTACAGCTAATTGTTAATAGTTCTATTGTTGTCTCAAAGAGTCAGGTTATTGTTGTCTCAAAGAGTCAGGTTCCCAGTGAAAAACTTATGTCTAGCCATAGCCTACTGTGTGCTGTGTGATCCAGAATGCTGTGTGATCCATAACTTGTCTTCATCTTTGTCTGGGAAACTGACTGTTAAATCTCAGTATTTTAGAAAAAAAGAATGAAAAAAATTGAGTGGCAGTTAAGTGGCAGAACATTTCTGGATCACCTAACAGGCACCAAAGCCATTTCTAAGCACGAGTAAAACACTTTTAATTTTAGTAAAAATGTGTTTGAAAAATCAAAAATGGAGAGAAGGGGGAAACACTCTGCACCATTTCATTAATAATTCATCCCATGCAGATGATTTTGAAATAATAGTTGTAAACATCCCTTTGCTTAGTCTAAATCGGAGGCTTTATCTATCAAGCAGAAAAAGAGGCATTATGACTGCAATGTGGTAATTGTGGATGTGCTCCCCTCTGAAAAAAGGGAGAATAATTAGCTAGCGCAAATGAAAAGTACAGCTTTATTACTTTGCACTTCGTTCACTCTGTATTTTAATCATCAGTACACACACTCGCTCATGCCAAGCACGGTGGTCCACTTATGCTGCCGAGATGTGTTTGGGTTTGTTTCAGCAGCACAATCGAGTGATGAATGAGGCAGAAATCATAGGCTGTCAACATCCACCTTATTTTAGCTATAATTGCATTGTTTTTTTTTGTTTTTTTTTTGTTTTTTTCATTAAGGGGTTAGGAAAAATAGCTCACCACCCAGAAGTAATATCTGAAGAAGAAGGCTTTGGTGGGCGATACAGTACACATTATTTAGAGAGTGAGAGGAAATAAAAATGCCAGAGCTGGAGTTTAGGGAGATTTCACAGCCGGTTCGTTCTTTCTCTCTCCCTGCTTGTTTTTTAAATGCAGAGGGTGGGGGAGTGGCACTGCTGGATGCTTTTACACACATCTCTCTCTCTCTCTCTCTCTCTCTCTCTCTTTTACTTACATGCTCTCTTTTCATGTCTCTTGCTCTTTCTCCAGCTTTCCCTCTTTGGTTACTTCATCTCTCCTTCTCTCACTCCTTTTTTGACTTGCAATCCCCACTCTTTTGCAATCACTCGCTCCATCTATTTTTCTTCCTTACTTACTCATTCGCTCTCTCTATCTCCCTGTCTGACTTGCTGTCTCTCTTGATCACCCCTTCTCTCATTCCCCTACTAACCCATTCTCTCTCTCTCTGTCTCTCTTTCTCTATCAGTTTCTTGTGTGCTGCCTCTCTCTTTCCCTCTGTCTCTCTTGATCACTCCTTCCCTCATTCCCTTACTCACTCATTCTCTCTTTGCCTCTCTCACCCTCCCTCCACTTCTCCTGCTCCTTCTCCCTCCCCTTCTTCTCTGTTATTTTTAATGTGTGTTTGCGGCAGCTCTTCTGCTCTGTAATAAGGACATGTGATGCTTGAATTTTTTATAATGTTATATAAGAGCTGACAGCCCTGGAGACCCACGGCCTCCTTTTTGTTCATTTGCTTTAAAAACAAGCAGCAGAAGAAGAAGACGGAGATGAGGAAGGAGAAGATGAGAAGGAGAGGAGAAGGAGGAGTAGAGAGGAGCTTTAGAGGAGAAGGATCATTCTGTTAAGTAGAAGCGGTCTCTCATCTGTGCTATCGTGTTCTGATACCTAGCAAGAATACTCTAGGGCAACAGCCACTGCCATGAGAACACTCATCAGCAAGTGCTGTGCAAATAGAAAACCACAGACAGAAAGAAATAGGTAAAGACAAAGGGAGAGGTGAGCTAGAGAGGGGTAGAAAAAGTGTGCTTTTTTGTTTTTAAATATATATTTCTGCATTTTCTGATGTAACTATTGTGTGTCATGTCATTTTAAGCTTGATTATCACCCATAATATAATTTGGACGTGTTTCCCTGCATTTAAAAAAGTCCTGTTAACCTGAAATACATACTTATAGTAGAAGCCCCTTTCTGTCACATGATATTTTACTGCCATGTTAATGATCACAGTCTGCATTTCAACCTGACAGCAGTGGTGTATCAGATGAAAAATCAGATGAAGAGGATGGTTAATCTCAGTTCCAAAAAACAGCAATATGTAAAAAAAAAAAAAAAGACGTTTGTTATTGTTTGATACGTAGTTGCCTGTAGCTATCAAATAAACGTCTTGATCTCAATGATCTCAAGTGTCCACATTGGTTGTTTGTTTTGTCTTGCACAACAATACTGTTAAGAGTGTGTGCTAAATACATAAATGTAGTGTTTACAGGTATATATGCATATTTAATCCTTACCTGTGCACTAGTGAAAGCTTGGGGCATTACTAGGCTACTTTTATTTGAATTGACACCTGCTGCATAGTTGCTGACTGGGTGAGTTGAAAATATGGTAAATAAAAGCTGTATGTGAACTGGAGAGAATATGTGACATTATCTAGTGATGGCATACAGAAATCCTATAAAAGCTAGTTAAGATAACCAAGATCACTTAAAACAGTAACAGACACGCTTCAGGTGGTTGGAGACTAGAAGTTAAAAAAATGAGTGACACCAGTGAGAGGAGCTTTAGAGTTTACTGTAATTAATCACTGGGGCACTGTAGCTAAAAGCAGATTGACCCAGTTTAGCAAAAATTATTGGTGCCTAAAGGGTGATTGAGGTACTAAATCAAATATAAATATTTTACATTATTTACAGTGAGCATTGTTGTGATGAATGATGACATATGAATAGTAAATGCTCTGTAAAACAAACAAAAGCCAGTGGGTTTCCTAATGTACAGCCAGAGAGGCTTTTTAGAAATTAAACTAATCGATTAATTTAGAAGTAGTACACACGGTCTCTGTTGCAATCTCTCAATGTATCTTTTTTTACATTAAATTATTGGCAAATTATTTGGCTATTGGCAGCGGCACAACCCCAAAGTCTAATTTTGACAATTAATTTACAGCACTTTAGCTTTTACTTTCCCCTTCATGGAAAAAAGTGATATTTGCTAATCAATCTTTGCAACTGTGTCCAAAATTTTGCACAAGCCACACAAATGTTCTTTTCTGTTGTAATGTTTGCAATTCTTTTAGTAGCCATGTATTAGCATGTCTTGCTGACATCAGATCACTACTAAACAAATATTAAGTAGCTATGAATTAGCTCACAGGGTTTATTTTAGTTTTTTTTTTTTTTTTTTTGGTGACTGAACATTCAGCAACTAGAAGGCATTTTGGCATTTTGATTTTCCCAGTCTTCCAATCTGAATCCAATCCATTATAAGCCATTGGATTCCATTATAAGACATTTTTTATAACAAATAAACACATCTAAATGAGTGTCTGTAATAATCAGCTCTTTCCTCTTAGAGGTAGAGATTAAGTAAAAACACTAGAGTATTTGGTATTCTCCTTTTTAAGTCTATCAACTGTGGAGCTGGCATGTTATATAACAGCCTGGCTAAACTGGAAGAGCCAGAAGAACAGTGGGTTTGCAATAATTGTATTATTCTAGAATTGATATCTACATGTGCATATAAAGCTATAAATATAAAGTCTTGAATTGTAGAGTCTTGAACTATAGAATTTAGTCGCTTTGGGGACAAGCAGAGGGACCTCTGTTGAAGAGAAGAAAGTTATTTGACATCCAGTTTTTTATACAATCCGCAATTCTATACAGCTAAAGTTTATCATCTAGTTTGGCCAATATATACCCTGATGTGGCATCTGCGTAACGGTGAAATCTACTGCTGCGTTTGCAGATGACATTACCCAGTGGTAACATATGTAATGAAAATATTAGAGGTATTAAAACAGAACCCTGTTGGACATTGTATTTTACTTTTGAATGTACAGATGGTATTTACATTAACAAACTGATAGCAGTTAGCCAGGTGACATCTGAACCAAGACAGGGCTAATCCAGCCAGGTTTTGTAGCCTGATAGTGTGGTCTACAGAGGGAAATGTTACACTTAAATTGACCAAAAAACAGTAAAGATACACAGCCTTAATCAGAGCATTATAATAGATCATTTATTATCTTAACTGTACTTATGATCGTAGCTGCGCTGCTCAAAGATTCTCTCATATGCCCGTCAGTATTGAACACATGCATCTGGCTCTTCTCACTCTCTAGTTTCTTGGAAGCCGCTGTGCAGTGTTTACGGGAGAGCTCATTTAGATCAGGATATCGATCAGTTCATGCTCACGCACACACACACACACACACACACACACACATTACTTGTATCCATGGTTACTAAGTGTGGCTGGCGTAAAGCCGAGCTCGGGGGCAGCTGCAGTGTGAGCTAGCAGCATGAGCGTGCTGTCATGCAAAACTAATGTTGACTGGACAGCACCGACATGGCCACAGTCCGGGCACACACGCGTGTGCACACACACACTTACACATACTTTCTGTCTCTGGCGTGCTCAATCTCTCTCTTTCTCTCTGCCCCTTCACCCTACCCCACAGTCTGCCTGTCTCTTTCCTACACACATACACATTCACACACACATTTTCTTTCTCTTGCATGCTCTATCTTTCTATCTCTCTATGCCCCCCTCACCCCAACCTACTGTCTGTCACACACACACGTGCATACACATATACTTTCTGTTTCTTGCATACTCTATTCCTCTCTCTATCACACATACATATTTGTTAATTCTGGCTCAGTTCCACTTTGGAAATGTGTAGAGTGGATTAACTTAGAGTTCAACATGAATGCACAAGAAGCTTAAATAAAAGTGTTATGTTCTTTTTTACCCTGGCATGATTATTGTGTTCTTTGAAAGTAACTGAAAATTGCTGCTCAGTATTTAAAACATTATCTATCTTCCTTCCTGATTAGATAATCTTATGAAGGGATCATTTGGTCTACCATCAATACTAGCTTAAAAGACATTTGAAGAAATTTGAAGGCTGTTGTTAACAGGTCAGAAATGTACCTTCCAGAAATAAACTTTGAGACATCTCACCAATTCCCTATCACAGTTTATCAAAGAGCACGCCCAGACTTTTTTCTCCCCTTAATTTAATTTAATGCCAGGTGGCCCCACTATGTCTCTAAGTGCACAGGGCTGATTGAGTTGAGCTTGTTGTCCATCTGAGCAAGTACAGCAGATTTATATTCATTTGCAGCAACACTCCTGCAGTCTGGACCTCTGGTCTGAAGGCAGCCATCCATCAGCGATTCCGAATTGCCGATTGTCAATGATCCACGTCAGATTCGGCCTTCGGATCAATCCAATACTGCCGCCTCATTCAGCCATGCCCAGACCTTTTCCTTCCCCTAATGCCCTATAGATTAGGAACGGCCATTGAATGTAGTCTGCTATTTCCATGTCCTCGGATTACTGTTTTCCTCTAAGCCTTACTTGAGACAATGGCTGAATTCTGTACTTCGTAATGGTTAGCCGATGATCTGCTTTAATATGACCAGAACTTTAGAAAGTCATAATCTGGACATGGAGGTTATGTGAACATGCTTTGTTTTTTAAAGTATATCAATGCTGAACACTTGACTGTCATTACATCAGGAGCATTATACACTCAAGGTCACATTGTGGCCCAGAAACATTTTATTTTCATCCCTGGTCAAAGCTTGCTGCAGATTACCCTCTCTACTTAATGCTGTCTCTGCACTGCAATTTTGCCTCTTAAAAAAGACCTCAAGTGTTACTAGCCAATTAAGTGCTCAAAAGGAGAAAAAAGCAAAACAGCACCTTCCGGTTGTTACTAATAGAAGAAGAGGTTGTTTAGAAGGGATGTAAGAGAAAGAGAGAGGAGGGGGAAATATGGCAATCCTCTTTAAAATATATCTCTGGAGCTGACAGAAAGATTAAGCATGCTTGACAGCAGGACTGCATTACCCAATATTGGGTCCTGGACAAGCTAGAGAGCCAGATAATTCATCCACTGAGGTATTAGATTGAGTCGATTTGATTTCCCTGTTATTTATTGCCCTACATTGCGCTTGAACCATGCAATATTTTATGCTAATTTACTGTTTCTCTTTCCTTGAAATGGGAACACAAAATCCTGACATATCCAAGCCATTTTTAAGCCATTTCCTGTCTTTAGCCTTTTTTTTTAATAACAACATACTGGTTACATTCTATCAGTTAAAACAAAATTCTTTACTGAGCTTCATTAGCAGGGATTTAATGAGTCTTGGTAACACCCAGGACTTCTGGCCACTACACGATTATTATTAAAGCATTATTGTTTCATTTATTAGTTTTTGTTCATTAAGCACAACGTCACACTTGCCTAATTTTTTCACCTTTTTTCTCAAAGGGACCAAAAATCTATTAATGAACATGCCATTTAAAATGAAGATGAAAGTGTCAGTTAATTATCTGAGAGTAAAACGCTGTGAGGCAGATTAATTCTAATAAAAAATAAATCATTATGCGGCATGCTGCCTGTCGGATGCAGATCTGGTGAGGTTGTTTACGGAGCCGGGCTGAACTCAAAATGGTAACGGAATGGCTGCCTACTGCAGCTGGCGTGCCAAAGGATATCACATTAACTTTTCAAAGAAAGTTTCTAACTGAAACACCCCATGCAATAATTTGCTGTTTCCTCAGGTATACTACCATATGGATGCCCTTTTGCACTTTAGCACACCTCTACCCTGCCCATCAGTAAAAGTAATACCACTGATGCCATTTATGCGTTGAAGTCCACTATCCAAATAATATTCAATTAGTAGATATACGGTGGTATCTTTGCACTGATTGTTTTAGATGGTATGGCAGTGAGCATTTTTTGTCATCTAGTATTTCATCTTTGGGTAGACGGACTGTTGGATATGAATTCTTTCTTGTGTCGGCATTGCCATGTTGACAATAGCTATGATGTTGACAAGGCGATGACTTCTCCTGTTTTTCAGTGCCTTCCTGCCCAGCAAACCTTGTAAATTTCATCTGCCTATTAGCAAGGAGCTAACCAGGAACTGGAGTAACACATTGGGATAGGAAGGAGTTATGATAGATTTATAAGGGCCTGTGACAAATATTAATCTAAAATTTTACAGCGTCCATTAGGAACAGATCAATGTAAAAAATAAACTGGACCATCTGCTGTTTTTTTCAAAGGTGGAAATGCAGGCAACCATACAAGCAGGGGTAAAGAAGTGTGTATGTGTGTACAAGAGAGTGAGAGATTTCTTTAAGGGATGGATGGGCTTTGTAGGTGATACAACCACACTGCTGCTTCTGTGTGTACATATGTGTTTTGAAATTGCCATGCATATTTGTGTGCTACTTCTTGAAATTCAGGAAGTGCATAGTCTGCAACCATCTGTACCAATTTGCAGCCGCTCTCCCTATGGTCTTATGGTACAGCATGTGTGGATATTAGCCTAATATGGATGCCCTTTTGCACTTCAGCACACCTCTACCCTGCCCATCAGTAAAAGTAATACCACTGATGCCATTTATGCGTTGAAGTCCACTATCCAAATAATATTCAATTAGTAGATATACGGTGGTATCTTTGCACTGATTGTTTTAGATGGTATGGCAGTGAGCATTTTTTGTCATCTAGTATTTCATCTTTGGGTAGACGGACTGTTGGATATGAATTCTTTCTTGTGTCGGCATTGCCATGTTGACAATAGCTATGATGTTGACAAGGCGATGACTTCTCCTGTTTTTCAGTGCCTTCCTGCCCAGCAAACCTTGTAAATTTCATCTGCCTATTAGCAAGGAGCTAACCAGGAACTGGAGTAACACATTGGGATAGGAAGGAGTTATGATAGATTTATAAGGGCCTGTGACAAATATTAATCTAAAATTTTACAGCGTCCATTAGGAACAGATCAATGTAAAAAATAAACTGGACCATCTGCTGTTTTTTTCAAAGGTGGAAATGCAGGCAACCATACAAGCAGGGGTAAAGAAGTGTGTATGTGTGTACAAGAGAGTGAGAGATTTCTTTAAGGGATGGATGGGCTTTGTAGGTGATACAACCACACTGCTGCTTCTGTGTGTACATATGTGTTTTGAAATTGCCATGCATATTTGTGTGCTACTTCTTGAAATTCAGGAAGTGCATAGTCTGCAACCATCTGTACCACTTTGCAGCCGCTCTCCCTATGGTCTTATGGTACAGCATGTGTGGATATTAGCCTAACCTGAATCCTAGCCCTAAAACACACCATTAACTACACACACAGGAAATGAGGGGTGACAGAGCAGGGCATATAAAAGGGAAAAGACTGCATGCATTTTAGTCTAATATGCTCAGTCATCCTGTCAGCATCAGCCATACTTACCTGGCAGGGGTGATACCATAACCACAAAGATGGTTCGCCAACGGTGAGGTTCAATGGAATTTAGGTTGTGTCGACCCTCGTTAATTTCCCAAATGTGTGAATCTTGACTGCATATTTATTGGTAGTGGGGTAATGCATTTTGGGGGCAGTGGTGGCTCAGTGGTTAGAGCACTGGGTTATTGATGACAGGGTTGTGGGTTTGATATCTGGGTTTGCTAAGCTGACCCTTTACCCTCTCTGCTCTGCAGAGGTTGCACACTGCTTTGGGAGTGTGTGTTCACTGCATTGATATGTTACATGCAGTGACGCATGTAATAAGCAAAGAACTTCATTTATTTAACTTCCAACACTTTTACTAGTTTTTCCTGCTGTGAAAGTCCACACATGAGTTGTTTGTTGTTCAATTCACTCCATTTTTACTCTTTACCACTCAATTTCTTGATCAATCCTCAGAAATACTGGGTAGACTATATGATTATAAAAATAATCAATAGTGACAACAACACTGGAATTGAAATAATAATAAACAAAGAGAGAGAGAGAGAGAGAGAGAGAGAGAGAGAGAGAGAGAGAGAGAGAGAGGAAGGATAGGTAAAAGACAGAAGCAGCCACATCATCAGGAAGAGTTGTGTCATCACTGTACTCCCTGCATCTAATTAGCATTCATGTATGCAGCTGCCTCCTACTCTCTCACTTTTACACACACTCTCTCTCTCTCTCTCTCTCTCTCTCTCTCTCTCTCTCTGTTTCACACACACACACACCTACTCATGAAAAAGGTGTCATATATTAGGTATCTCCAGTCTGTGCTTAGAGTGTGTCTAGTGTAGTGTGAACTCTGCAGGCAGTTTGAGGCTGTGTGTGTACGTGGGTGGTGTGGGGTAGTGCAGGGCAGAAATTGAGGGGTAATCGCCTCCATAGTCTCTATAGTCATGCTCTGCCCAGCTAATCCAGCCTGACCTTGGCTGGCTGCAGCATGAGACACTGCAGCACTGGATTAATATGCACCACTTTAGCAAGCAAGAACCTTTCTTATCTGTCTCTCTCAGTCCACTGCATTTTCCTTAGCTGTATAAATTGTGTTCAATGCATATGAATCTCTGTCTCTGTCTCTTTCTCTCCTGCTCTTTTTCTCTATAATTGTGTGTGTATATATATATATATATATATATATATATATATATATATATATATATATACATTGCAAATTAGGTTTTAGTTGTTTGCAGTAAACCAATCAAACAATTTCTATACTCAACACAAGTACTGTAACAAGTGTTTTTTCCAAGTTCAACACAAAATATCACAACTGCAGTCTCAGAATTATCCAACCCCATCATGACAAGCATGTTTATTTAGTATTCAGTAGAGCACCCTTTTGCTGTTATGACCTGCTGCAAATGGGATACACAGCCAGATACCAGCCTCTGGAAGCCAAACCATGGCCCATTCCTTATAGGCTGTGGCCTCCAGTTTCCCACTTTCTTCAATTCCCACCAAAGATTTTCTGTGGATTTCAAGTTATGCAACTGGAACAGCCACTCTAGAAACCAAGCCCTGGTGGTTGTATGCTTGGGATCATTGTCCTGTTGGAAAGTCCAGTGATGTCTAAACTGCACACGCTGCAGGTTTTGAGTGCCAGAGCATCACAGAGCCACCACCATGCGTCATGGTTGGCAGGGTGTTCTTTTCAGTATATGCTTCAGTCTCCTCTTACAGACATACCCTGATTCATAGACCAAAAGTTAATGTGTTGTTTCATTACTCCACAGTACAGAATCCTAAAACGTCTGTGACACATTCATGTGGTTTGTCATGAAAAATATATTTGGAGAAAAAAATAATTTTATGACAAGGACACCTCTCCAACTGACTATTAGTATATGTTGAGCCAGTGAGGAACATTTCCCTGATGGAATGGATTAAATTAATTTACAGGAAATAGAGGATGGCTTCTACAGCAGGATAATGATCTTTAACACACCTCAAAATTCACAATGGACTACCTTAAGAGGCATATGCTGAAGGTTCTTGTCATGTTTCTATCATAGGACAATTGTGCATAGACCTCAAAAGAGCAGTGGATGCAATGTGAAAAATGTGAGAAAATCCTCGAAACAAGAATTGAAAGACTCTTTGTAGCTCTGGCTACAAAAAGCATTTACAAGCTGTAATACTTGCCAAAATGAGTGTTACTAAGTACTGACCATGCAGGATGTCCAAATGTTTGCTTTTCTTTGCATTTTTTGTAGTTTTGAAACTGTAATAAATAGAAACAACTTTTGGAAACCAGGTCATCATTTATTTGCTTAGCTTGTCACAGTATATTTTTGACCAGGGGTTCCCAAAACACTCTTAGTCTTTCATAATTTGAAATAAATAAATAAATAAAATCATCAGTGTGTCCTGTGTAAAAGTATGACCACCTTACAGAGTCAGGACAACAGCCATGTTGGCAGAAAGCTTGCAAATGTTTTTTGTAGCAGCTAAAGTTTTTTCAGTTCTTATAGTTCTTATAGTTCTTATACTTCTCTCTGCCCCTAGTTCTAAAATATTCTTGGGTCGTTTTGCTTGCAAATTCCGGATTAATTTTAGGTTTACAGTGAGGGTATATTCTAAAGGTTTGGACACACCTGGTCATCATTTAAAAAACATGTGATTTGTTTTGCATGGTTTGAGAGGTATTTCTATATACATTGTTATTGTCCTACAACTTGGTCACAAATTCCTAACTACAGGTGATACCTATGTGTCCTCAGTGTCTTCTTTTTTGAAAAACAAATATGGTCATTTTGACTCTTTTTAGGATTATGATCATCACGCATTCAGCCAGGTGAGTCCAAACTTTTGACTGGTACTGTAGATTTTGGGTGATCATATCCTGTTTTAAAATACATCCTTTTTTTGACTTCAGCCTTTTAACAGATGGTTTGACATTTGCTGGTATTTTGTGGACTACATTCTTTCCGTCTCCTGTGCAATATTGCCTGTGCCACTGATGGCAAAACAACCCCAAAACATGATAAATCCAACCCTATGTTTGATTGCTGGCAATGTGTTCTTAATAGTTGTTATTTATTATTTATTAGTCCACAGCACTTCTTTCCAACACCTATCTGGCTTTTGTAGATCTTTAGTAAAATACATCAAAAGCTATGTTGTTGTGATGGGGTCAGTTAATTTGTCTGTCTTATGACTCTTTCATGAAGGTAATGTTTGTGTGAATAATGAATGGAATGGTGCACCTAACTTTTTAATGCAGGTCAAATATAAAAAAACAAACAAACAAACAAAAATTATCCGGCATCAGAGATCCTGAGTAATAAACAAAACGTAGATCAGGTTTAAACCAACATTTGGTTTGACCAATCAATACTTAATTATACTAAATCAAGAGTGCTTGAAATGACAAATTCTTACATTAGTTGGGGGCATCCAGGACAAATGTGGAAATTAACTTGGTTTTTCATAAGCTGAATGAATGAGAACAAGAGTGTGAGTCTGTAATTTCATAGAAGCTGGAACCATTGACTGTATCTATGTGTCTGTATACTGTATATGTGTAACAACCTAATCTGTAACTACCAAACTCAACTCTCCTTTACAGATGATTACATCAATGTCTTCAGAAATGCTTATCCCATTGCTTCTTTTAAAGTGAATCAGCTTAGAGTAACTAAAAAAATATATTTTTTGATTTTAACTCAAATTTGTTTTAAAGGTTATAACCCTTTAAAAATAGAGATTCAATAAGAGGGGGTGTAGCTACCAATGCAAGGGTAAGGGCTTGTTTTAATTGCACTATATTAATGCAATACAGTGGAAAACTGTTTAGAATGTAGCAGTAGCAGTCCATAGTTTCCTATAGGCATCAGACTTGTGAAGTAGTTATTTTGCCAACTTCTAATGCTGAATTTAGTGAATCAGAAAAGGTTTACTTCTAATGAATCATATTTGTGTGGGAATCATTGCACGGTAGAATAGTCACCGCATTTTCAGTGCTAAATCTGTAGTTGTTTTGCACTTAAAGGGAGGGTTGAATTGCAAAAATTTCCTGACTTTCAAAGTTTCTATTAATAATAGTTTTTAATGTAGCCTTCTCCTGCCTTGTGGGCAGCAGTCATTTTAATTCTCAGAGTGCTAGGCAGCTCCTTAGAGAATCCCATGACTTCCGATTGTTGGGGCAAGGTTTGAGAATTTATAAAAGCTTTTAAGTTTGTCTTTTTCCATGACAGTAAACAAGCCATAGCCATAGCAAGCTAATTGAGGTCTGAGATATTGATAAAAGTTATCTGAAAGCTCAAATCCTTTGGAATGATTAAGCTTGCATCTTTTTTTTCACTCTAAACATACACAAAAATCTTGCAAAAAATAGCCATAGTAGCAGAAATGTTAACCAACGATGCCCAAAATCTTACATGCAACTCTATGGTAGCTCCCATGTTTTTGTTTGATTTGGCTAGCATTAATTACTTATTTATTGCCAGTTGAGCTGATAGTGAATCACTGAATGAGAGATGATTTATTCTACTGGGAGATAGAGAGTTTAGACTGAGAGAGAGAGATGATATTTCTGCAGCTTGAGACCCACACATAGACATTAACAGTATGATAGCTAAGCTAATATCAGCTCATAAACATACACACACACACTTTTCAAGCTCATATTATTCACAAGGAAAGTCTCGTTGCTCTGTGATACATCTACATCTACAGTGGATTGTACATGCTGTTTTTAAATACCAGAGATACTTCACCTTCTTTGGGAGCCTCAACTGTATTGTACTTTTTCTTGATCCTCAGTGAGGTACTGATGTTTGGTGATTGGTTCTGATTCACAGTTAACACTCCAACCAACATATTCTGTGGTGCTCCATCACTCCAGAGTCGCAATGACATCCTTTCTCTCACAACAGGGAAATCCAATTTCTATAACTGGTTTGCGTTAATTTGAATCCAATTGGAAGTCATTATAAAGATCCCATTTAAACCCCTGAAACTGGTCAAGGACACTGCCTGTGACCTTGATGTATTTTTGGCGGTTTTGGAATGCTAAGTATGAGCCTTTTTTTTTTCAAAACAAGGGCTGCATTTTGTTATCCCTGTGCAAATGTTACCCTTGTTTGAGGTTGCCCTCAAATACTGACCCAGGGTCAGCCTTCTGCTGCCATTCCTAACCTAACCTCATCCATTTTAAAAGTTGCACTCTAAATTGGCCCCAGGTCAGCAACTAAGGCCAACTACTGCCAACAATGTGAACACATTTCAGGTTTAAAGGAAATAAGCTTTAAAGGAGTGTGGAGTGGTTGAAGCAACTTATTATGAAGTTATGATCATTGATTGAATGATAATTTGCTCTTACAACCTTTAACACTGAGGCCAGGAAGTTGACCTTTATATAGAACATATAACTGAATACCTAAGGTGATGGCATGGGGAAAGGACTACACATTCATAGTGGGGGGTGTGGGGGGGCACACCAGGTATGCAAATAGGTTACATTGCACATTATCCATTTGCCAATGGTAATGGACTAAACGAAATTATTAATAGCTGATTCAGCTCAAAGATCTGGAAAATTATCACAAGTATTCACCTAATTTAAAGTAGTTAAATATATCAAGTGCATCCATAACCATAACTCACAGGGTCAAGTTAATTTGTTCATTCCAAAGTTCCACTTTATTAAACTTAAAAACCTGAGTTGAAATGCTGACAACTCATACACTGTAGTTAAAATCACAAACTAATTTGATGAGTTGAGTTCATCATAATTTGCTTTTTGTCTGGATTGTACATGTATTCTCAGCCTTTTCCGATTTGCCTTTCATTGTTATTAATCAAGTAATATACACATATTACGGAAAATAAAATTAATCAATGTATTAATCAATGTTAATTCATTATACGTGACAAATGTTTCTATGTCAATAAAATAATAAATAATAATAAACAATAATAATAAAAAAAATGAGGTGTCTCTGAGTCTCACTCGTGTCACTCTGCTCTTGCCAACATCATGAAATGTGGTTTCCGAGCAGCATCCGTTTTTGTTATTATGGTATGGCCTTGCATTGCGGGCAGTTCGTAAATGAGAGCTATTCCAGCGAGTTTACAAACAAATTCATCACTTCCCCTGGCACTACAGGGACTCTGCTATTCTTTACACTGACAACAAAAATAAATATTGGATTATCAACTCATTGGGTTTTGACCTCCGTAAGGCTTCCTGTGAGGTGTTATTTTTCTATTTATAGTGTGCTGCTTTATCACTTCAGGAGTAGATGTCACATCACACAAATGAGTAACGTTTGCAATTCTAATTGTCCCTTTTTTCCCTTCAAACTTTTTGCAATAGCAAGACGTCCATGTACGGTCTTCCTTTGGATGAAAGGCCTTTAAATGCTCTTTTCCTTTAACGAGCCAGTTCATTTGTTTGGCAGGCGTTACCCTTGGTTTAAAGGGATGCCATGCTTGATAAGAAAGACTGGCCAGGATATTCTGTGCCATGTCCTGGGAGAGGCCTGTGAAATGTGTGTGGGCGTGTGTGTGTGTAAGTGGGAGAGGGAGACAGAGAGAGAATATATATGTACATACACACAACCCATTCTTTGTCCTGCTATCTACATGTAAAACAGGTAGCTCTGAAGCAGGGAGTTCATTCTGTTTGCCTCCAGAGCTTACTGATCAATGAGCTTTATTCTTCCAATTTACTCCTTCCAATAATGAGAACAGCTTTTTACAATGCTGCTTTCTACTGCTTTTACTGGTCTCCATTTTTCTTACTCTGCTGTGTGGCCAATGTCAAGTGTCAATAACTACTGCCAAGATTGCAATTTTCAGTTTTCTTCATATCATTGCTGCCCAATGAAAAACTTGTATCATATGACTTTACAGTTAAAAATGTTCTTAACCTTGAATAGAAATAAATGTAAAATAAGACTTAATTCCGAATAATTCTATTATCTGTTCATTCAAAATTATTTACACAGTGTACATGTCAGATTCAAGATTCAAATGAGGAAGAAAACTAGACAGACAAAATGGAGATACATGTTTTTCTTTGGACAGCAACAATATTCTTTTTAGTGTTCCCTGTTTCTGTTAGATAGACCACACATTAGAATGTGCTGTAACATATCTGCAGTTCTGCAGTTAACACCACTGTAAACGGTACCAGTCATTTAAAAGATTTATTGATGTTGTTTTCATTTGAAACTGTTTGAAACTGCAGTGTTGCAAAATTGTCTAAGCCCAGTTTTAAATATGCATTCTTGATATTAGGAACTGATTCATGTAAGGGAAAGAGAAAAGTGCCATCATTTAAATGTGAATTAAGTTATTGATGGTTGGTTTGAGTAATTACAGTACATAATGGTACATATTGTAGTGCTGGCAAAGAATAAGAACCAGGAAGCATACTTGATTTGGAAACAAGGAGCTCTTTTATTGTGAAGCAGGGTAGAATGTCTCACTTTAGTTGTTACATGAACTAAGAGGCAATTGATTCATTCAGCAGTGATCCATCAAAACCAGCACAACACGCCATGCTAACAGCTTCTTCCCCAGAGCTGTAGCACTCCTCAACCACAGTGGACACCTCCCACTGTAAACCTCAAAACATACAACTGAACTGTACCAAACCGGACTGAACAGCTATTTTGCACTCTGCCTATTTGCACTATGACTACTTGCACACCTGTACAGATGTTCTTTTCTGTAAATATATTTTCAGCTCTTTATTACCTTTAGTACTTCTTACTTTTTTAATTTATCCCCTACCCTATTTATTGTTTAGTGTCATTTTCCTTTAGTTTAAGACTGTGTTCTGTGTTTTTTGTTACTTGTCATACGTGTTGCTCTCACCAAGACAAATTCCTTGTATGTGTAACATACTTGGTGAAATAAAGAGATTTTGATTCTGATTCAGTGGCTCACTTAGCTGAGCTACACACATGCACGCTAGGGCAAAGCCACTAAGCACGACAGGGTCCACAGTGACTGACCAAATACATGTGTTTAACATACCAAAATGAGCATGAGTTACCGAAGACACCTCCCCTTACCAACCTAGAATTCCCCCACAAACACAGTCTACCTACTGAAAGTGGGGGACACCACAATATTTAAGATATAAAGAGCATCTCATTAAGATTGAACATTCTTCTTGTGTGGGAATGAATGTGTGTGAAAAGGCCTCAAACAGAGAGGGGCTCACAAAGATTGCAGTTTCTATGTGATGTTTATACATCTTACTAAAGACTGTTAATTAAATAAAAATAAATAAAAACTTGAATTTGTATTTTTTGCTTGTACGCCCACTCCCCATTGTTAGAGAGTGAAATTCACTACAGTAAATACAAATTACATAAAGAGATTTAGAGTAGAATGAATAGTAAGTGTGTAAAAAGTTAGTTAGCTGAGGTTCAGTAAATAATACTAAAAGTTAATTCGGTAAAGCTGTATTAGAATCTATCTTTATGTTTCTGTGTGGCTTTCCTGTGCTTGGTGCAAAAATGTTAGTTAACTTTTTTCTATGTGAACATGTGTCTTTTTTATAAATAGGTAAAATAGACCTTCAATTTTGTTGATGGAATGAATAATTTAGTGGCACCCATTTGCAACATTTAAATTGCGTACATTTATAGTTCCAATTTTTTCAGTGTGTGTTAAACATGATCATAATCTGGTAGCAGCACATTTTAACTTTTTAATAGTGAACAACAAGAACTGTTTTCCCAGACAGTGATTAAGCCTAGTTATTTAATATATATTCTTTTTAATAAAAATAATTTAGAATGCTGTGTAGTCAAGGACTAGGCTACATCTTGTGTCAGGAAAATTACCTTCAACTAAGTAACTTTAAATGGTAAATAAGCAGCACTAAATATAACAGTTTTTTTCTAATAGTATACAATAACACATACTTTTATATAACAACATATAGCAGTATTATGTAATAAGTGACATGTTTTAATGTTGTGACAGGCTTTCTAAGCTTTGATGAGGGTTCCCATCCTCATAATGGTTTCAGAATTTTTACCAGTGCCCCTGACTGTACCTATGATGGTAGAAGTATGCATGTGTTTGTGTAGAGAGAAGGAAAGACAGACAGAGAATACAAAAGAGTACAAAAGAATATGGCTTTTTGATTTGATTTTGTTCTGTATCAGTGGAGTCTTTCACTGATTAGAATGAAAAGATGGCGAAAAGATACTGATCATCAATTACAACATTTTAATGTTTCATGAAGAAACTTTCTTTTATTATATATCAATTTAATAGATCAAAGATGCTTTTTGCAGTGCTTGTTAATTTTTTTTCTGGATGGAATAATCGGGGATTGGCGCCTTTTGTTCTCAAATGAGCGAAATGTAAATGATTTGAAAGGTTTTCTCAGTTATTGTTTTTTAAAACACACACAATATTTTGAAAAGGAAAATTAAACATGGAAACATGAGCTTTGTTTAAATTACATGTTTTTTTCTAAGTAAAAATATGCCTATGCATAATTACTGTTTATTTGCTTCTTAATTTACAATGTTCCAAAACTAAAACTTAAAATGTGGCAGGTACAACAGTAATAGCACATTAAATACAACATGTTCTATTTTATTTCAAATGTTTAAGATTTTGTTTACATTTAATTTCAAGTGCTATTTTTGTTTTATACATTTTAAGAGTGAAAAGACATTCTGGCGGTTTCACAGTAATATTTTATTCATTTAATTTTATTTTGCATAACTGGGATATATATATCTATATGGCATATTCTATTTTCAAAAGAGTAGAAAGAATATATTAAAAATATTTCATCATGTACAATACATTCGGTGTCTCTCACTTCTCTTGATCATCTCTAAGATTTTTCCACACCGAGATTGGAGTCCAGATTTCCAGGTCAATCATCACTGCAGCACTTCATAAGGTCTAGATTTGACTTAAGTGACCAGACAGGAGCTTTTTTTCAGCCTCCCTAAAGGACTCTCATACTGAATTGAACTTTTTTTGCCTTAACCAGGCACTGCTCATTACCTGCCCAATACCATCCCTACAGTAAAGCATGGTGGTGGCAGCATCATGCTATGGGTGTGATTTTCAGTGGCTGGGACAAGGAAGCTGGATGGAGCAAAGTACAGATACATTCTTAAAGGAAACCTGATCCAGAGCACTCTGGACCTCAGATGACCTGGAGCACACAACCAAGACAAGACAAGAGTATCTTAGGGACAACTGTGAATGTCCTTGAGTGGTCCAGCCAGATCCCTGCACCCAATTAAACATAAACCTAAAATAGCTGTCCACTGATGCAAATCTCATGGCATCATCCCCAAGAAGACTGTAGGCTGTAATCACTGCCAAAGGTGCTTCAGCTGTAGTGAGTAAAGGGTCTGAACACTTATGTCAAAGCAACATTTTCGTTTTTCCTTTTCAATAAATTAGCAAAATAGCGGTCTTTGTAGGTTAACAACTAATACAAACATTTAACAAATGAGGTGTATATATATATATATATATATATATATATATATATATATATATATATATAGCATCAGCTATAGTAGCGAGTGGATTTACTTTAAATTTGGTAGAACTGAAAACTGGGGTCCCTAGAGAGCATGTGTGTGCTAGTCTACTGTTGTTAGCAACATAGTGCTATGCATTTGTGCTGTTTTTTATGTGTCTAAATCACACAGCGCTAAACTTCATTCTGTACTTTTTTGCTTAATGTATTTACGGTATGTAAGAAACGCAGAGCATAGAACAGATTTTAAATAGTATACTAAATTAACCAATTTAATTTAAATGAACAAAATTAACGCAGAGACACAGAATGTGTCAGAATGAAAATCCTAGGTCAGAGCAAACACAGTGGTATATCTGTATTAAGCAAAGAAAATTAGATCAAATTGTAGTATATTTTTAGGTGTTTTTCCAAACTGGATTACTTGGAGATACTCAACTATGAACTTAAGATGAATTCCTCACAATGTGCAAGCATACTGCTAATGTTAGCGCCATCTGTTATTGGAGACAGCTTTTTAATCTAATTTGTGTTTGACACTTGCTCATTTTAGAAGTGTTTCCATGGCCAGCATTTCATTTTGAATTACAAATATTGCAGAGAGCCATGTCTGCATCAAGTTTTGGAAAATGTAACTATACTTGATACTGCTTTCAGTTTGCCACTGCCCTGACAGTGTGCTATAATAGAAATGTGAATTGATACTTGGTCTAAGGTGTCAAACGTATTTACATTCATTACTCAGACAGAAGTGTAGATACTAGGGTTTAAAAAGAATTCTATAGAAGTTAAAGTATCAACTTAAGCTTTTTAATTAAATAAGATTAACAAGGCTATTTTTCAAATGTAAGGAGTGCAAAGTACAGATAATTGTGTGAAAAGTAGAAGTAAAAAGTCTCTACTTAAAAGTAAAAATTTCTACTTAAGTAAGGTAACAAAGTATTTGTATTTTGTTACTTGACACCTCCTTACTTAGTTGTTCCTGTACTTAGTTCAATGATGCCTTAGTTCAAAAAGAAGCGGTGGCTGGCTTCTTCTGACTGTCACATTAAATAGGTAGACAGTATTCCATCCATCCTCTCTGCTCTGTAATTGAATTGCTGCTTCAATCTGTGTCCAGGAGGCCGGGTTTCAGCAGCCAACAGTAATGTCCTCTAATAGTCATTAGGCTCTTTCTCATGTTCCAATCCACTTCAGTCCCCTCACTGGCCTCTACCACGAATGTTTACCTATGTAAGAGTGTGAGAGTATGTATGTATGTATGTATGTATGTGAGTGTATGTATCTGTGTGTGTCAAGTCACACCAAGAATCAAGAGGCTTCATTTGTTGTTTCAACTCTGTTGTTTCACAATTACACAGTGGAGCAAAATTGCATAGTAGTAAAATAGTGCAACATTTGTGCAAAGAAGTGTGCAATTGTGCAAACCTAAATGTGATAAATACGAAAATGCTGTAGGCACTGTGCAGCACCAGCACAGCATTCAATACTGAATGTGTGTGGTGAGGACAAAGGTGCAGAGACAAGCTTTTTGGACAGAACATTTGGCTCATTGCATGTTTAAGGTGGTATAAACTTTAGCCATGCATAAGGATGATCAGGCTATAAATACCTTCAATGTGTTCAATGGGACATAGATTGAGAAGAGGTGGTACAGACAGGGACGTATGTTGGATTACACGGCTTGGGAATGAAAATGCAGTTCCCTGTGGAGTGTTCTTTAAGAAATTGGTTGTAAAAGACCTGTGTTGATTTCTGGAAGCAATTCTTGCCTAGAAGTGAAGTGATTTTCATTTACTGCCCCTATCTGTCAGTTTCATCTTTCGGCCACAATTCTGGTGAGAATTTCCTGTAGACTGGGATTTTTGCCACTGTTGGCAGACCCATATGAGCATGCGCTTCGTTACACTTAAAAAAGCAGGTACTTCCTTTGGCACGCTCAAATGCAATCACTACTTTTTGCCAATCATTAACATCTGCTTTGCAACCCATTTTCCACACATCAAACGAGACATTCTTTGCACACTCCACCACCTTTCCTCAATCTTTGAGTCCTGTCACACATCAGGGGAGCCTATGTAACATAATATGAAATATATGTATTTTGCAGTCCATTTATAGCATATATGAACACGGCAGCTACTTAGTTAAAATCAATTAAATACTTATGTTAATACAGTACACATTTCTTGAGAATGTTAGAAAAGAGGTAGAGTGGTGGTGCATCAAATTGAGATTCTCAAATTAAGAAGTGTGAGTGTGTATGTGTGTGAGAGAGAAAGAGAGTGAGAGAGAAAGAGAGAGAGAATTAAGGCTAGGATTCCAGGATGTGCTCAATAGCTGAGGGTTGTTGTGTAGCAGGCAAAGATTGAATTATTATAATATTGTAGAATAGCAGGATCACTGCAGGAAACAGCTGCATTAAAGTTCCTCTCCAGTTTAGCTGTTGGGAAGCGCTTTGGTTCAATATACCATATACTGCAATCTGATTGGCTTTTGGAAACTCTTCCAGTGGATAAATGTTTTAGTGTCAGGTCTATGCACCAATGATGCTCTTTATTGTAAAGTTTTGTCCTTGCTGTGATTTGCAAAAATGAAGTGCCACATCAGCATATAAATACATGTCCTCGCCCATGGCTCAACCCCTCTAGGTGAGAATATGAATTCATGTAGCACAATCCAGCAGCAATTGAAAAGGGGGGCATTGTCTTTATGTTCAATGGTTTCTCTGGAATTTTATATATATATATATATATATATAACTGCTGTCCACAGTTAGCACCATGGACAGCAGTTTGGTTTACTGAAGGAAAACAAGAGCTGATGAGTCAGATTACTTGGTAGGTTGCCAACTAAATTCTATGGGGGGCATAATTACTGGCATATTAATACATTAGATATTTGAGTGGCCGTTTATTAATTTTTCCTCCTCCAGACATGCCACTGATCCAAACATCCCTGAAATGTTACATTTTGTTATATAATTTCACAGATTTGTTGGGATTCTGTTCTATAGAATATAAAACTGGAACTTTTCAGGCCTATGGATCAGCAGGATGTCTGAAGGAGGAAAAATGAAGCATAAACTGAAAAGAACACCCTGCCAGTAAAGCATGGAGGTGGCTTGCTTATGTTATGGGGCTGATGCTGGGAGCATGTAGCATGTGGAGGGCAAGTTGGACTCCCATAGAAAATCCTGGTGGGATTTGAAGGAGGCGGTAGCAATTGCAGCACACAAACTCAAGAATATTAATGAACTGGAGGGTATAATGGGCTGGCTATGCATCACGTTTGCAGGAAATCATAACACCAGAAGGGTGCTTTACTGAGTACTAAAGATGCTTGTTATGAAGGGGTTAAAAAATTCTGCAGTGGTCAAAAGTAGCACCCTGTATTGAATGTAAAGAAATAACTTGTTATATTAGTTTTAGGCTATTGGAATTGGTCTTGTTTGATTGGTTTAGTACAAAGAGCTGAAATGTATACATTTTAAAAATAAAATTAATTTGCAATAGGGGGTTGTTTATTTATCTGTACAACCAGTACTCTTGCACTGTTTATCCTGGTAGGTTAACTGGATGAGGCATTTCAGAGCAAAGAGCTACTACATTCCTCCTTGGTAATCGAACTTACAGCACACACACACACACACACACACACACACACACACAAACCAATACTTCATCTTTCCTACTCTTCTTTCCAATTCCCTTACTCTCATTCTCTCTCTTACTCTCTCTGACTGATGCACTAGAGGGAAACAGAGGAAATGCGGACGAGGTGAAAAAAAAAGGTCAGCGTTGAGTTATCTGTGCTGACAGAAGCCTTGTTTGGAGCTTGGGCGGCGTTTAGCGGACATATGCAGCCCATCGCGCTGAGACGTTCTGCAGATTAGGCAGGAACCTCTGGCCCTGTGCAACTGTACTGCTCTGACTTTCTTCAAGCCCTTGAAAACTCCACTTTCAAATTACACTTCCAAACTCTTTTTTTAAATGGGTTTCAGTCTTTTCGTTTTTTGAACCCCAAACAATTTACTATACTTGGTGTAGAAAAACTTTCCACAAGATTCTTTTTGTAGTGCAGCTCTCAAAGGGGTTCTTAAGACATGTTCTTCAGGAACTAGATAGGATGTCCTCAGGGTTTACTATACTATATATACTATACTGAGTGTCCTGGCAGTGCCATATTCTAAAAAGAAATGATCATCTCTTGATGAAATGGGCATATATTTTATTTATCTCTGATTTAGTTTTTCTTCCGAATTTACGTTGCCTTCATACTTTTATTGGATTAGACAGTTTTTATGAAGAATGCTGGAGTCACTTGTGATGTTTAAGCTTAAAATGTTCAAGCTCAAGATGAAAACGATACATTTTGTAACATGTACAGTGCACATTATGATGCTCTTTACCAGTACATCATTAAGACTATAGATTTCTCTATAGTCGTTGCTTAGTTGTGGTTTAATATGCATTTGATTAAGTCAGATTTGCAATTTTTTGGTGCTGTGGGTTAGGTCATGTCAGACTTGGAGACTCTGAGATTTCGAGTTCCAGTGTGGTGGGAAGTAAGACAAAGACACATAAGTGAGGCGTTCATGTTCAAGTGTGTTGCATCAAGAAATGTTTGAGACTGTCCCGAGCTATTGGTTGCAAGAATCAGGTGTAAGAAACAACTGAATAGACAGTTGTATAGGTAATAAACTGAGTGACCACAATCATATAATCATCTCTTCAACATGCTGAAAAACACGTCACACACTTCAAAGACTGAAAGAAGCCATAGTTTAACACTCGCTTTTAAATCACTGGGGTGTTTGATAAAGAGATGGGAGCCAAGGGGCCTGGAAGCCATGTTTATTTGGATGTTGAAATAACACCCATTTTTCACACATTTGCATATAAATGATAGCTGCCACACACATGCAAACATAAAGAGAGAGTGAGACTGAGAGAGTGGACGGATGAAGATGGAATATGCCAGGAATAGGCTGTGATTGGGCATGGGTTTTATCTCCATGGAGATGAGGTAAGGGAGGAGGGTCTAAATCTGTAGGGGCTCAGGGAAATAACAGAGACAATATGTTGGACAGCCAAAATCATACCCAGCACAGTCTTACCCTGATGACCCTCGACCTAAGGGCTAAAAAGGGGTTGGGTCTTGATCTAAAGCCATTACAGCACAATCACTGATCAGGTATTAGTGCCCTGGAATTCTGTGCCCTAGAATCTGCCTAAAACCTGGGCGACTTGAGGTAAAATATACCTATAGGGATTAAAATTAAATTTGGATTATATCCAGGTAAATCTATTAATCCGGAATCCATTAAACTTTTCTAAAAATTTGATTTCAAATATATATTTGTTTATTTTTACAGTTTTAGTTTTGCCGTTATCCTTAGACTTAACTTTGATTTGTGATTAGAGATGGATTTTGGGCAAACTGCGCTAATGAAGGAAATTGTTTACAGAAATACTAAAAATACACCATGTAAGAATGCAGTTTTGTTACCAAGGTTTAGAAATGTAACTGTAATGTAATCTAAAGGGTTATTATAATAAATTAATGTAATCTGATGACTTCCAATTACTTTTGGATTACTTTTAAAGACACATATTCATATTAAAGACTAAAGAAAAAGTGCTATGTATTAATTCATATGAAACTGTCCTGTGTGTCTACACCAAATACCAAACCATCTCATGTCCATTTTAAACAATCTTGCGTTCTCATGAAGCAAATCTCCTGTCTACTAAATTATAGTAACACCTTAGCTCAGAAATAAGAACTTAACAGGGAAAGTGAAGTAATTAAAAAAAGTTCAAAGTTATGTACAAAGTTTGTTTATTCTGGTCTAAATTGTTTTATTCTGGTTTAATGCTTGTCTGATTTTTCATTATGTCAGAGATGTAAGATATGATTTAGCTTACAATTTCTTGGAATTAATATTTTTAGTACTAAATATTACTAAATGTATATATAAATATACACAGAAACACACCTGCACACTCATTTAGCAACAGAAAGAAAGGTTTTTGGTCCATTCCAGTTGTTTACTAACTATTTTTTAAAAATGACATATGCAGAATAGATAAAAGTGTCACAATTGTACTCAAATATCTACCATACATATTTAGAGTCACTTTTTGCGTGTGGAGTGCGAGTGTATTAAACAAAATTATCCCACAGTGCAATGTAAAAATAGAAAGGGTGAAGCTACATCTTGAGTAATTATTAGAATAAATGGTAGATAAGAATGGTGACTGAGAACTGGTGAGAACTCTCAGTGATTGCTTTTGGCAAATGGTGACTAGAGAACTCTCAGTGATGTATGTTTCAGTGATGTATTTTGGCATCACTTCCTGTTAGTAAAAAATGGGTTAGTACTTTTAATATTTACTAACAATTTTAATATATACTAACCTGTCAAACCTGCACTAAAAATGTTGGTTTATAATTTATCATTTATTGCTAGAATTCATAATTTACATTGGAGAGTGACATTGTTTTCTTTTTCATTTGAAGTTGTTACTGTAAACCTATTATATTACTTTAATACAGCAAATCTTTAAATACCTGTGCTTAACCATAGATCTTTGTTGACTGTTTGTTATGCTTGATATCAAACATTGTAAGGCACGAGCTTCCCCTGCTAGGGTAGCATGAGCTACCCTAGCAGGGGAAGCTCGTGCCTTACAATGTATAGAGTCGTTTTTGCTGTTTTAGAGTTACATTTGCATGGAGAGATTTTCAGAAACGCTGCTGGAAAAATCTTATTTTAAAATATCTGGATACATGTGGACAGGGTCTGAACTGTAGCTTGGTGTGTTTATCTTGCAGTTTTAAAACTGATGTCATTATTAGTGTTTAGCTGTAGTTATGAAAAAGATTCTTGAAATTTCACACGTTAGAAACATGCAGCTGTCTGCTATGTTTGCTGTGTGATTAGTCAAGACATGCATATTTGAGTGTTTTGGAAAGTGGCTTTGGAGGAGAGCTGAGGGTAAAAGGCTGGATTTTTTCGGTTTGATTTAAAAAAAAAAAAACAACACTACTGGTTTCTACTAAATAATCTACTCTGGCTTTAAGCAATAGTTTAAAAAATAAACCCATCCATAACCACTTCGACAGTGAGCCTGGGTCTGATAACAGAGAACACGTTTGTGAGTGCGGGGTTTGATGAAAAGTTAGCCCTATGCTAATTTTTGAAAGGTGTCATAGAATGGAAAGCCGTCATTATTTTTGCATAGGGTAATGTTTGGTACAAAAAATTGCTGTACCATGAACCTCAAACACAAGCAGTGTCCTTTAAAAGCAAAACCCATGTCAATAAAACAGAGCTGTAAAACATCCCAATTCCAAAACCCCACTGTTAGGTAAGAGTCTTATATATACGCCCCCAGAATTTACATTAATCCAACATAAATACAGGTGTTACTTCAGAATACGGAAGTGAGGCTAAAAAAAGCTGAGAGCTACTGGATGGAACACTTGGAAAAGAGATGAACCTACCAAAGTTACATACTTACTATTTATACAACTTAATAACAACCTAAAATACTGAATACACAGATTCTACAACTTACTATTTACCCTGGCCTTTTTTTACTAATTGTTTGCATGGAATAATTGTGTATTGTTGTTATTATTAATAATTCCAATTTATTAAACATAAGTGTTTTTCATTGCATTGGATCACCACTGTTCTTTGAAAGCAGTAAGCTACTGCCATATGTTGCATAAAGACATATGTTGCATGCATTCCATTTTGCCTGCCTATTGATGTTTCTTAAGCGTTGTGGAATGGTAACATATTTTGTATCATATTTAAAATGTTTTAACATTACATTATATTTAATGGGTGTAAATAGTTTAATGTTTTATGTATGTATGTTTGTATGTATGTATGTATGTGTGTATGTAGTTAGTTCTTGGGTAAAAACTCAACTCTCTTTTGGATAATATTGTATTTTGTTTCCAATTTTTAAGAAATGAGTGCCAGTAAGGCTGCTTTTTTAAGGAGCTGATAGAAATAGAGCTGTGCCTGACACTGTGCACATGCACCGGTTGCACAAACAGGTGAGCATCTAGAATCAGCTGGCTACTTTAAAGGTCACAAAACACACAAAAGGGGACAAGAAAACTTTGATTGGCTGTGAGTGAGGTAAACCTCACTCAGCAATTTCTGTCCAAGGATAGAGAGTATTTATAGAAACACATGGGCGTGTGTATGTGTGTGCGTGTATGCACTGCCTTTTCTAGGTGACACTGTTCTCTAAGACACAGCCTGGGTTAGGCTTACTGAAAGTTAATTTCTTTCAGTGCACACACACACACACACACACTTCACATCTTCTCATATGGCTGTTACTTTGGTCCTTCTTTGCAGCTGGTTCCTCAACTTTTTCCTAAAGGAATATTTTGCTGTGCATGAGTAATTAGCTGGCAATGTGTGTGTGTCCAGAAAAAACACAGGAAACCCCCCACACCCTCTGGCAAACAGCTTCTGAGGGGGTACAATTTCTCTTGAATGTGTGCCAGAAATGATTTAAAGTGAGGTAGGTGATAAAATCCAGTGTGTGTATGAATGTGTGTGTGTGTTTGTGTGTTTAGTGAGTCTGCTCTGCCTGCCAGCCTTGTATTTATTGCAGTGTTAAAGTGCAGTAGAAGAGCATTATCATACTGCATTTCTCCAGGCTAAGAGCTGTCTGCTCTTGGACCTGTCAGCCATGCATGTGCCTGCAGAATGGCAGGAACAATACTGTCAGTTGCTCTCTCTCTCTCTCTCTCTCTCTCTCTCTCTCTCTCTCTCATTAAGATACATTGATTCAAATGCTACTATTGACACCCCTCAGCCATGACATTCTAACTATGGTGGATGTGGTGTTCACAGTGTTCTCTTATTTGAAAACAAAAATATTTCATCCAAACATTTGAATCATATGTTCATAAGATAATGACCAGCACACGTTCAACCAGGTGTGTGTTCAAATTTTCAAAATTGGGATGAAAATGTTAGTAAATAAACAAGCTTTCACATTTCATTTTGTGTGGTGCAGTATGCTTTATTGAATAGTAAACTGCCTACTGATAAAATCAATTAAAAAAACTTGTAGCCTAATCCTAAAATAACCAATTTGTCTCTGGCAAATCTTCTTCTTTATCCAAGGAAACTCTAAACTGGTGTACGGCCATCGACCATTTATTTCTCCTCATAAACAGGCAGCGTGGCCACACCCACCTACATAGCGGAACACTCCAGAACTCATGTTGAAGGAAAATGTTAATTGGGTTTAATCAAGCTTGGCTATGTGTTTGTGTACTGGCAGAAAGATTATATGCTTTTCCCTGGCACTAAAAAGTATGTGAAATGAATGATAACCTAGGCGGTCTCCACACTCATAATAAGTGAATTGAGCATTTGTTAAATTTTGAGCAGAGAGCTGAGAAAAAAGGAGAACTTTGTAATCTCAGCCTCTGTTACTATGTTGAAAATACTCTCATGAAAATTCTCTAATTGAATCCATATTTTTGGGACTAAATATTTATATTCTGAACTGAATAGCCCCCCTTCTTTTGCATGTTTTATATTATTTCCACTTTACTCTCTCTGCTCTCTTCCTTTCCTATATCCCACCCTCTCTCAGAGCTTTAACTACTCAATTAAACTGCTGACATTTTCAACATCCCAGATCTAAAATGAAAAATCAATGTGTTGCCCGCAGGATGTTTTTACAACTTTGATTCTTCACATTAAATGGACTCAAAACTTGCAGCCAAGCGTAATCAGATCTCTGCTGTAATTTAAAACCCCCGCTCCAAAACTATCTGAAGCCAATTTTTTGCAAATTCAACCACCAAACTTTATGCACACCATTCTTTATGTAACAAACATGAAACAGCTCTAGTCTAGTGAAATTAAAGCTAAACTTTTAAAAAGCTTTAACCTACAGTCTTACTTCTTCAGAAATTATATGTTGAAACCTTTTCTTTCTTTCATGCGAGCTCAAGGTCCTTGCATAAAAAAGCATTAACACGCAGCATTATCATTTCAAAGCCATTTTATCAGAACTACACCGAGGCCTAATGGCTCTCTTTCACAGTGAATGGCCAGTGCACGGCCTCTCCTTCACCGCTGCTGTTTCAGTGGATGAAGAGCCGAGAGACAGAGACAGAAAGCTAAATGAAAGACTGAGATGTTGAAGGTGATTAGAGAAGAGTGCCAGCTTCAACCCTGAAAGTCAGTAACACTGTCAGAAGGGCATCAGACACTCTGAGACCTTCAAGCAAGCCCATATTCCACCAGCACTGACTCATTGCTATTTGATAATCTCTCATTAGTGTGCCTGCTGTGATAAGTTTATGATGTGATGATGTTAGAAGTTTATGAAAAGAGGCGTGCGCATGAAGTTTGCCATCATGGGCGTCTAGCTCGTGCAGAAACCGAGAGAAGACAGTGGCGATAATTAAGGGAGATAATTACGCTTTATCTGTCTGAGCAATTGCTTGTTTTAGTTACAGATTGCCACGACGCCGCACAGTTATTACTGCGCACAAAACGAGTCTTAATTAGACCAAGCTTGATTAGCAATGTTTAGCTCCGCCCACCCCACACGTTACTGCTGCAACTACGCACACGCCCCTCCTTCGTTGCCATGGCACTGGAGACATGTACTACTTTTAATATATTTCTTTCATTCCCCATCTATTCAGAACGCACTGCCAACATCTTCTTGTAGTTTTATTTATTTTTTTACTTTTTCTTCCATTTGTAGATATTCATTTGGGATAAAGATTTTGATGAATTTTAGTTAATTCAAAGGCAATAAGGGGATTTCTCAGTGTTCTGCTCTCCCTGGGGATTCTGGTTGGCTGGTTTTATTAAAACACCTTTGTGGAGGATATTGTTATTCCTGTTCACGGGCAAATGAAAGCATGCGCGTGCCCTTATTGTCCTCCTGCTCTCTTTCACATATAGCCCCTGATTGTGCATGATGATTTTGGATCCGATTTGCTCATTGCATAAAAACACAATGGGCTCATAACAGAATGGTGAGTGTTTGCTCAACCAGCACTTGACCCTGAGCCTTCCCAGCACTTCATTCTCCGAGTGCATTCCTCTGAAAGCTCCCTGCTACAATTAAAATAGAAAAAAAGAAGGAAAAAAACCCAAAAATATATAAATAAAATTGGTGTGATTGACTGTTCTGAAAGTAGCAGAGATGAATAATGGGACATGCATCCGCTTCTGTTAATTAGTTGCTGAGATGTTTCTTTTGTAAATAAAACATTCACGGAGACACAATTAGCTGAGCCTGTTGAGCTCTCAGCAGCTGGGCTTACCAGCTGTTCCAGCGGGGAGCTGAGCGAGGGATGGAAGAGGAAGAGAAGAGGGAGAATGAGGGATAATGGAAGAGGCAGAGTAGAGGGTTGGACCAAAAGGGACACAAGATGACCCGAGCATGAGGAGCTGAAAGGGTGCCATTATGATCATCACCATTATTAGACAGTGCAGCTGCTTGTTAGCGACGGTGCTGACCAGGAGGGAGTACATGAGTCAATGAATGGGACTTTCAGGTCGACTTTAAGTGTTGATTGATACTGTGACTGTCTATCTCCAAAATAAAACATGATGGTGGAACCTATGTCTAAATATTTGTGTATTGTCTGCATGTCTCTTTTACTTACCTAAACTGTGTCTAATGAGATTTTACACAAATAGAACGCATTGTATGCATTCACATTTCTATGCAATTTAACATAGAGCAAAGGCAGAGATGGCATTTGTTTATTTGTTCATATATAGGCAATATACCAGGTAATACCTGGCTGTGGGAGGCATTTAGCTCAAACTTGTTAAGTACACCTGATAGTCGGGTTGGATCGAGGTCGGATCATGTTTTTAACACAAACACTCTAGAGTTCATGTGAGACTGGGCCGAGGTCACCTGTTCTCAAGGGTCTTGGTGTGGTTGTTTTAGTCCATTTCCAAGTGTGATTACTGTATTCCTACCTGCTCAGTTTAACCTGATTAAAAAGTGCAGGTGTGCAAATGCCCATAAACTCATGTTTAGCAAGAGAAGACATTCTGTTAAAAGGCTATTGCACAGCTTTGATCTGGTCTGATGCTCAAACATAGTTCATAAATGAAAAGAAAGGTCAAAGCAATGTTCAGGAAAGGTTGCAGAAACCAGGCCTTTAAGCAGAACTGAGGTTTTGGCACACAATCTGTCCTCTGGAATCGAGACGAGTTGTGGTTTTGTGACCCACAGCCTGCAAACTGTGTTTGGAGCTGGGACCACACACTGCTCATATACTGCCCTGTCTTGTACTCACATTTTCACTATCCATGTTTGTCACCCTTTTTACCCCCTTCTGTTTTTCTATCAGTCTCTCTTTCTCTTTATCTCTGTCAGGCTGTATGTCTGTCTTACTCTCTTACTCTCTTATTCTCCTATGATCTTTTCTATTCACTCTCACTGACTGTGTCTGTTTCCTTTCTGCTAACCTTTTATTTCCATGTTATTTTCTATCTCTCTTGCTCTCTCTAGCTGTATCTCTAACTGCCTTTATTTTTTCCTCTCTCCTTCTCTCTGTCTCTCTCTATTTTTCTGTCTGACTCGTATTGGGTCACAGCTGGTGCCGTTGCTCAGCCTCTGCTGGATGCTCAGTCAACTGCTATCCATCCACACACAGCTGCAGGCAGCATGCACGTACACACACACATGCAAACACACAAGACACACACAGACATACACGCACACAATACGCACACAAAATAATGAGCCTGTTAGTCTCTGCTGCCTGACTCTCCATCTTGCTGAGCTGCTGTTGTAGCCCAAATGTTAACACTGAATGAGTAAATCACTGAATGAGTATTAAAGACTGAATTAGAGTGGTTTTGGATTTGTTGTGTATTTTTCCCCTGTAACAGAAAATGCCTTTAGGGTATTTGATCATCTTAATAAAGTAGGTTTTAAAACAACTATTAAAGCTCAACATTTGATTTTAAAAAGTATTATTAAGTAGTAGTAATAGACAGTAGTAGTCCCTTGTGATGTTATACAATGTGAGGTCATTGCTACTTTACAACTCTGACATCCTCATATGTCTTCTGTTAACAGTGGATGGCTGCACAGACTGGTCGGTGGACTACTTGAAATACAAAGTGCTTCTTGGGGAGCCTGTGAGGATTAAGTGTGCACTGTTTTACGGATATATCCGCGCTAACTATACACACGCCCAGAGTGCGGGCCTCAGTCTCATGTGGTATAAGAGCGCAGGGCACGGAGACTTTGAGGAGCCCATCTCCTTCGATGGAATCAGGATGAGCAAGGAAGAGGACTCCATCTGGTTCAGGCCAGCTGAGTTACAAGATGTTGGCCACTACTCTTGTGTGTTAAGGTAAGAGACCAGGAGGCCAGGCACCAACATTTTATTTATTTAAAGATTGTATTAGGCTTGCTGCTGATGTAACTCATCGGAGTAACAATTAAATGAGTCAGATACACTCACCAAATAATTTAATATGCTGTAATCCCATTATTTGCTTGAACTCAAATTATTGAAGTCTGCTGTATGTAGAACTAGATATATCCCACATATTACTCAAGTATTTTGAGTTAGGTGAGTATTTGTTGAGTTGAATCAACTCATAATAATTGAGTTTAGTCACTAGTGTAGGATCTATTAAAGAGCACATGATTTTAGTAATTTCTCGCATGTTGATGTTTCTCACTGATGATACTCACATCTTACTCATTGTCTCCTGGCACCATGTATTGGCATAATTTTCATGTCTTCCCTCCTCATCATCAGTGTGTTATTCAATTCAATTCAACTTTATTTTCATAAGGCTTAAACATTCACAGGCTTAAACATTACAACAAAACACTGTTAAGCATAGTCTCGGGTGCAGGATTGTTAGAGACATGCAATAGTACAAGGTCATTAGGCAAAACAAGACACCTTTCTCCCCAGGCTACACTGTCTTGTGTGTACATGTATACTCTGATTGGCTTCTGTGTTGTAGGCTGTAAAAGCTAGTTGCCATCTTCTGTGCTCTAAACGGCTCTAAACAGTGAGGCTTTGGGATAAGTTAACTCAAAAGCTTCATTCAAAATAATAAGAATCTGTTCATTATCCTAAAGTTATCTATTTGAGCAATTTTAAAATGCAATATTAGTAACCTTTTCTGGGCTTATAGTGTAGGGCAGGGGTAAGGAACTGAGGGCCGGAGTCCAGCTCATTTGACTGATTTTCCTGTTCTAACACATGGATTAAATTTGGCAAGGTAAGTTAAGAATCAGTACTAAGGGTGTTCCCCACCCCTGGTATAGGCAGAATATAGTAATACAGTATAAGGTCTTTTTCCTTTCAAAACTGCCTCTATTATTCATAGCATGGGCTCCACAAGATGCTGAAAACATTCCTTTGAGAATCTGCTCATTGAGGCTGCTTGAATGTATCTGCATGATTTTATTCATTGTACTGCTGTCACATGGCTGATTAGATTAGTGAAAGAATAGGTAGGTGTACAGGCCTTTCCAATAAGTTGCTTGGTGAGTGGTAATGAAATTGGGAAATTGCATTAGTAGATTAAAGGCACATAATAACTACTGTGAAACTAATATGAATGCTATGTAAAGGGAAGAGTAGATGTCCAGAACTGCCCACAGTTCATTTGATATAAATGGGTTTAATTAAAGTTTGATTAGTGGCTGTTGTGGTCCTGGTTGAGTATGAGGACAAAGAATGATGTTGAGAGCTTCATGGTACAAGGAACAGCCAGGAAGTTTAGTCAGTTAGCATTTAGTTGCTAATTGGCACAAAAAGTGGCAAAGTATCACTGTAAAGATCACAGTGCTCTTGTCTTTGTTCTTGGACCTAACTCATTTTAAGGTGCATTTACTGTGTAAACCTTTAGGTTCAGGAGTGTTCTTTTCTTAGGTCTTTCTCTCTCTTCTGTGGCTCCCGATCTCTTCTCCTTCAGTGCTAAGGAGGAAGGGTTACTGGAACACTTCCTCATAAATCACAGTCCTTTAAAGTCCTCCCATGCCCATTCCTAATGAGTTCTTCCATTCTGTAGGCAGAGGAGCGTAGGGCAGAGGAGCTTCTACAGACGTCCTCTGCCCCATCACAGCCACTGCTTCGCTTAACATGCTAAATTAATTCTTCATTCATCTCCAGGGAACTATAAGGCATTAAGGACCATTGGCAGATGCATAACTCAGAACCCATGTCTGGTGTCTTTGAATATACATAAGGAATTCGTGCATGTGCACACTAGGGAGTGTGTGTGTGAGAGTGAAAGTGAGAGTAAAAGAGTATGAACAAAGGTAGTTAAGAAGGTCCTCTTTTACCAAGCAATGTGCCTACAGATTACTAAAAGGTGCTAAAAAAAAAGCTAATAAAATGATAACAAATTTCTGCAACAAATCATCAACAAATGGCATCTCACTAACCCCAGCCGTGGTATATCTAAGTCTTAAGTTTTCTAAAGTAAATGGCATTAAGATTAGCTTTGATAGGAGAAAAATGCAAAGAATTCTATTTTTGCCACGCCGTCTAGTGGGCTGGCCAAGAAAAGGCAGTTTCACTTACTGATAGGCTTTTAAAGGGAAGTGGTGATGGCGATGCTGGCCGAGTCTCTGTGGACAAGGCTTGAGTCTTTAACCAGGTAGGGTCACATGAAATGGTAGATTAAACAAAATAGATGTAATGTTATGCCACAGCACCTTTTTCAAAGTGATGCGCATCTATTTTGGCCTGATAGAATTTCATTAATATATACATTAGTTAATTAATGACTTTAGTGTTTAATTTGTGAATGATACAAGTAAAGCCTACAGTTTGTTGATACCAACATCAAAATTTTCAAAGTAGATTTTTATGCCCCCATTTTCATGAGAAAGCAGATGCTCTCTTAGAAGAGACATTAGGGAGCACTACACATTGGTTATATAAATGCTTTGTTAAAATCAGCATGATATAATTGCTTACTTTTTATCCTTCAAGTCCAAACCCAGTGGTGAGCCGATAACTCCTTAGACTGCGCCCCAGGATCCCCTCCAGCAGGCAATTATGGCCGAAAAATGATGCGGTCATTTTGCACATGAATTTTACCAGTTTGTAGTTGCACAAATTCTGTATTCAAAATTGGGAAAAGTAATGATAGAAGTGCCACTGACATCATTCTAAATGGATATAATACAATACATTTTTACCAGCCTTACAAATCACGTGTAGTCACAATGATCTAGACTGTGAAGAAAGGGAATAAGATGACAGAAATTATAAAATGGCTACTGGCTCTTTGCCATTAGGTGCATGGGAGAGTTTGTAATTATGTGTGTTTGAGTGTGTGTGTGTGTGTTGTGTCTATGTATGTGTGTATTTGTCTGCCCATGTATGACTCAGTTGCATCTATTACTCATCTACTCAAGTCAGAAGCAAACTTACACCTCTCACTCTGTCCCTCTGTCCATGAGCTGCCATAGGCCTGGTGTAATCATTTTGGGCCCGGTTATTGTGTAATCAGTCTGAAAGTGGGGCGAAAGGATTTGATTTGGATGAGTGTGTTGCTTTTTAGCTAGTCACAAATGCTTAGGCTAATTAAGGCCAATACTTACTCATCCAGAATTGCAAGGAATAATCCCATTCTGTATTTGCGTGTCCGTACCCTTGTCTCCCTCCAGCTCGAAGAAAGCTTTGCCATGGCTCTGAGGACTTGGGACACAATGGCCAGTAACAGAGGGAGAAAATAGCTATTTTTTCTGCACTGTAAAGCATGGATAGGACAACTACTCAGACGTGATGGTACTTGCGTACCAGATTTGCTTTTTTTGTGCTATAACACTTTGCCAATAAGAGCAATGTCCAGCAAAGGAGGACAGATCTAATCTGGCCAGATGACTGAGAAAGAGTGAAAAAGAGCACACTCTCATGAGCTTACTGAATTAGACCTCTGAAAGGTAAGGTGCCAACGGGTCAGTATAGTTCTATAATGGATGAGTAAGCACAAATCCTAAGCTGCTATTCTACATTTCTTTGTATGGTTCCTGGTCTTGCACTCTATAACATTGCCAAGGTTGTATGTTCCAGTGTAGCTACCTGTTTAGTATTAAGCAGCCACCCGGAGAACTGGAAACGTTAGAATCCTTTATTGCAGGAGAAGCTCTTCAGTGAATAAGTTATTAATCACAAGCACTTTCACTGTTCAGCCTGAATCCTTGGATGAAAATAAGACAAATAAAAATCTTCCAAAGTTAGTTAGAGCTGAAAGCGCTAAGCTGTGGGGTGATTTGAGATCACTGGAGTTTCTCCATGGGAGATGCAGGCTCTTGCAACTGAACTAAACTTTCACTGGCCCACCACAGCAAATTACTGCTCCTTGGCTTGGAGTCCCATCAGTAGCAGTAAAAATGAGGAAATCATATATTATATGTATGCATAATTATATGGTAATAACTTATTAACCTCTGAGGTAAAGGGCGTCTTCTTCTGAAAGGCTCATTAGGCCTCTTCATTAAAGGGAAGGCTGATTTTAGAGGACTCTCTCTCACTCTCCCTTTCTCTCTCTTCCATACGGGGTGGGGAACGAAATTTAATATTTTACGCTTCGTCCCCATGCAAAGTTAACCTTCAGTTTGAGCTAAAATATTCTTTGATCCTAACCAGGAAAAAGTGAAAATTATTAAGAAAAGGTTTCATTTCTCCTTGCTAAGTTATTGCTATTGTTAAATGTGAAGCAGCAAATTTCTAACATTAATGCCATGCAGGTCAGCTTAGATGAAGGAAACCTGTCAGAATGCTTCTTATTAAAAATAAAAAATAAATAACTAAATAAATAAATATATATATATATATAATATATATATATATATATATATATATATATATATATATATATATATATATATATATATATATATATATATATATATATAAATTGTATAAATATAAGTCCATAACACAATGTATTGTATACAAATTATAATACCAAAACTGATTAGTTAAATAGCTATTTAAGTAGTTATCTATACCACTCCACCCCAGAAAAAAATAAAACACACACAGATCATATTTATAGCAACTGAATTATAAATTGTTTATTTTTCCATAATAATAAGTTTGTTTAGTGTGCACCAGAGTTCAAAATGCACCTACTCTAACATTTCTTGACAGAGCAAATGTACCAAGGTACATTTTAAGTGAACCAAAGCTGTATAAATACCACAAGTATAAACACACCCTGAGACTGTTCCTGCCTTATAACTATATAAATATTATACATATAAGTCCATAACACAAACAATGTATTGTTGTCATGATCCACTCGGTCTGACAATGACGGGAGAACACTCGCAGGGGATGGACTGAAGCGAGGAGTTTATTGATAAACCATAAACAAAACAGAAATGCAGCACCAATTACTAGGGATAAGGACGAACTAAACAAAACTGTGACAAACCATACTGGGCAAACAAAAGGAACACACCTGGGGCTGGTGAGGCACTAGGGCAGTGCTAGCTGCCGGGGCTGAGCCAATACCATTACTCAGAAACATAAACCTCCAAGCCGAGCCTGGGAAAGCTATGAACTAGGACATATAGAGTAGCGCTAGTCAGGCGCATTGAACTTACTAGACTTGAGAGCGTGAGGAGTCAGCCACCAAACCTAGACCACTGTTCCGGTCCAACGGTGAGGAGAGCTAACTGCTGAAGCAAGCTGGAGAGTCGCTCACTCCTGGAGCTCCAGGACCCCAGCTTGCAGAACCAAAGAAGCCTGGCGAGAGATCGCCGCAGACCTGCAGTAGCTCCCTAATGGACTCCGAGATGAGAGCTGCCTAGCTAGTTAGCTTCCCCTGCTAAGCTAGCTAGGTAGAGAGAGTCCTCTTGTACAAGGATGCACTCTACAGACCAGACCGGTGAATACTGAGTCTATACTGTTAACTGAATAACCTGGGTGCATGTGGTGCACTAAGGGTAATCCTCGGCAACCAGCAGCTGGCCCTAGCCCTACTTAAATACACCAGCCCACAGGTGTAACACATTAACCAGACAATGAATAGTCACATGACAAACAAAACCAGAAACCAAAATGGCGACGAGGGGTGTCAACCCAAAAGTCCATTTCAACATAAAAGTCCCGGGACCGCCTTTGGGGCGGGAGCGGCGGTGCGGGCGTGACAATTGTATACACATTATAATACCAATATTGATTAGTTAAGTAGTTATTTGAGTAGTTATCTATACCACCCCCCCCCCACACCCCCAGAAACAAAAAAAAACACACACACACAGATCATATTTATAGCAACTGAATTATAAGTTGTTTATTTTTCCATAATCACAATGCCACTAGTGAAATTCAACTGTCCCATCAGCCATCAACGCTAAGCGTATGGAAATAAGCTGGATAATAATATGAGCTATAAGATGTTATCTAAATGTAGCTGATAAATTGCAGCCTGTTTTGGGGCCATCAGCAGTGCTGATTGGAAGTTTGTCTCCATCTGTTCTCTGCACCATTTGCTGGTAGGGGTGATAATATATTGAATTTGGATTAGGCTTAGGACACAATGGGCTAAGACAAAAGCAGGGAATTCTCATTTAGGAGGCAGAGGGATTAGAACCTACAGCTTTATATAGAGTAATTCACAGTGTTTTTGCATCAGCAGAGGGAGTGGCCTCAGCCTTGTTCTGTTGCTGGATGTATATGTACTATAAACTCCACTACCAGAACCATATTAACATGTGGGTTAGTAGGACCAGAGCACCCAAGTGACCCAGTGGTTGGCTGGAAAGGGGTGAAAATGTCTGATTGATTAATTGGCTGCTCGCTCTCAACACATTTTTAAACATGTGTAAGTATTGCTGCCCAATAAGTTTGTTGACTTTGAGCTCATATTTGTGCTTTATGAGCATAGAATATTCACTTTCATTTAACATGAGTTAGAAACAGGTTCAGATGTCAGGAGGTATAAGTTTACTTCAGAAAGTATGTGTGTGTACCCACACTACACTACTGTTAGGGATTTTGAGGATCTGTTCATACGTGTAGTTCAGTTCCCTTGGTCTGGACCAAACAAGAAAAGGATACATTGCTACATTTTAGTCCTTGTGTGCTTTGCTGACATATTTGCAATAAAAAAAGTCAGATGTCAAAGCTGTCAAAATTAATGTTGCTGCATCCCAACTCACACACATCAAGCTCAAGCAGACAGAAGAAGTTAAGAAGAAGTTAAAGCTGAGAAATGTGGGCAGGTCTGCATGGAGATTTACCTGTGAGTTTAGCGAGCAGGGAGCATTGGTACTAGTTTTTGTGTGCATGAGTTTTTCACACTTTAAACAAATTATACCAGAGTTTGTTTAGAAGTTTGGTGTGCACCAGAGTTCAAAATGATTTTCAATTTTTTTTTTTATTTGCTCTTCACTGACAGAGCAAATGTACCAAGGTACATTTTAAATGAACCAAAGCTGTATAAATACCACAAGTATAAACATACCCTGAGACTGTTCCTGATTATAACTTGTTGAAATGTTATGGATTAACAGATTTTAGAGGAAAGTTTGTAGTCTTCTTCTAGGAAACATTTTGTGTTTTTAATGTCCTTGAATAAGGTTCAACACCTGAATTTTTTGTTTACCTTAAAGATATGCATGTGTGTGTGTTTGTGTGCACAGGTGGATCATTCACTGTGTGGGAGTATGTGCAGTGTGTTTTTGTGCTTGTATGTAAAGTATGCAGTTTTGCATAAGAGGCATAAATCATTTAGACATGCAGTTGTGCTGAGAGGGCTACACCCCCCTCCTCAACCCACCGCCATCAACACATCCCCAACCCCAAACTACATGCCTGCTTTTAAAAGGACCCATATCCTTAATTTGTCTTCTATTTTTTTCTTGAACCCACATGTGGGTTAAAATGCCAAAATTATGTTCAAGTTTATTTAAAATTATGCTTTTACATGACTGTTTCAATCTTTATCCCTTAAAATCTCTTCATTATTAATCAATAAAGTCATTCAGCTATTCTGAATTGTACAAATGTACAGAAATGGGTGTGTGTATGTGTGCTGTGGACTGTATGAAGCCAGTGTCACAGGTCAGCATTGTATATAAAAACACACACCACCAAGCTGCTCCCTGGAGATACGCTCCCTTCTGACACGTACGCTTTATGTGCCTCCAAACTGTGTGTGAAATCAGCCTCATAATCTCCTGTCTGTGTGCGTGCATGTGTGTGAATAAAGGAAGAGAGAGAGATTGAGAGGGCAAGAATATGAAAAAGAGATATGAGAGACGCTGTGCTATAGTCACTGTAAAGGTGTGTGGGCTTGTAACACCGTCAACTGTGTATACCTGAGGAGTGCAGAGCAATGTGAATTTAGACTCTCTTAACTGGCTGATGGACATCTGGTGACATTTCCTCTTGACAAGAAGCAAATAAAGCTGGTCAGAGCTAAGTGCAGTCTCACCTTCTCTCCACCCTTCTAAATTACAACAGCCAGTTCAAATGAGACAACTATGTATGCCCCAAGATTTATCTTTGCTGAGCACAGAATGAAATATTTTGAAAGACCCATGAACAGCTCCTGAAATGATGAAGTAGCTTTTGTCTCCAGGCTCTAAAAAGCTCAGCTCTTGTTCCACATCATGGAATGATGCCAGCTCAGAGATGACATGAGTGTAAAAAGGAATGTTCTTGGCAGGACTAGAGCTGCTGTCTGAAATCAGATGAATTTGTTTCAGAGTGCTGCACACGCCTTTTATTCCATATGTCAACTAATGTGCAAAATAATTGCCAGTGACAGTGTTTGTCTTTGAGTTCTCATAGAGCAGTTCTCTCTGACCTGACAAGAGCTTTACTCATGTGGTATGTTAGTCATGCCTTAACTCTTGAGCTAATAAGCCATGGCAGTTCATGACAAAGTGAATAACACTGAAATGTGTATCAAACATAATGTAGCAGAACGAAGCCACCTGACCACCTGTTGTACCTTGTTATGGCAGATTATTTATTTGCATTTGTGTTATGCAGGAGCATGCTCACAGATTTATGGACAGGGGGCTTTACTTGGATGAGTCTTGGCCAGGTTTCCATCAGGATAAATTAGAAGCCCCTAAAATATCTGTTCATCATAAAGGGCAAAATCGAATAATATGGCTATTTGACACCCACTTGCTTTCCTGGGTTTTGCTTTGTTTTGTGCCGCTTTTGAGCTTACCTTATGCGCACATTGACCAAGATGAAGTCGTGGACGTTGGAGAGAAGAGATGATAAAAGCTGGTTGGTTATTGATTTAGCCCAGTACAGATACTTGATTCCCTGGCTTTTGTATATAAACAGCACCATATAAGTGGCCACTGCTTCGCCAGCTTTGACCAGGGCTTTTGCTAGTGGACCGTTGGAGTTGGCCCAGTTTACGGCTAAAGCCCCCTAAAACTCAGCCCTGGTGTTGGAGTTGCAAAGGCTTTTATTGGAGTTTGGAGTTACAAATTTTATTGTGGCATACAGTATTATTGGGGTGCGGAGTAGCTATTCACAGGTGATACTGTGTTTATGTCTCTTTCTTGAGTAATTTTAAAATTGAAAAACAAATAAAAAGTTATGTTTGTATATGAGGATAAAGGTTAGTGAATGGTCTGAACAGCCGATATTGATTGGTTCTTGCTGATTCCTGGCATGTAACTTAAATAACATTTTAATGGCACTGTGTATTCATGGAAACCATATAGGCATAGATAGGAATGCTTGTTGAATGTGTTTCCATCTCTGGCTAAAACTTTTTTTAATGCACATCTATAAGACTGGTTCATTCTGACCTGTATGCTCTTCTTTTTTTTCTTTTTTTAATGACAGTTTAATAAAAGTTTAGTAATCACTAATCACTGATCTCCCACCCCTTGGCCACTTTAAATGGACACAGAGGACTATTTGGCTATGGACACAGTAGACATTTGACACATCATAGAATTCTGGGCTACCTTAATTTTAAAATAGAAATAAAAAAGATCCATATGACCAAAATTATAAATGTGTCTTTAAAAGTGGGGTCAAACGTATCATGAGGAGCAAATCTGTCAAGTGGTTACAGAATACCTCTAAGACCTCCAAGATGTGACATTTTCTCCCACAACCTGTTGCAACATTGTAGAGTGGCCTCTTGTCTGCTGGGATACACGTGTAGCTTTACTTTCCCAGTCTTTCTCTGCCTTCACAATAGGGGAACAGTGACAAATCTTTCCTGTTGTCTGTGTGTGCATGTGTATGCGTCCTGGAAATTTATGGATTCCCTGCATGCTCTTCCATACCGGGCTTTTTGGTGGCTGGTGCCGGTGGTGTCTGTGGCCCTGCGGGAACACAGAAGAATTGGGTATGCCGCTGCAGAAGCTGACAGCTATCTCTCAGGCAGGTGACAGAGAAACGTGCCATCGACGGCACTCCCTTGGTCCGCTCAGGGCGGTATTGCACACAATAGATCCAGCTCACTTGTCACATCACACACGCACAAAGCATGGACTTGGGGGAGGGGTTCAGTTGGTCATGCATGATGTATGCTGTGGCACATTTGTTATGGCTGGAGAGACATGTGGGTTGAACGGCCAAGCAAGACAGACTCACATGACATGGATAGCAGTGCAGTTGCAGGAAGAAAAGCATTTAGATGACTCTAGTAGTATAATATAATCATAAATGTGCAGATATTTTTAGTGTGTATGTGTGTGTGTGTGTGTGGTTAAGTGAGTGGGAGGAAATTGATAAAGCATTATTGGTACTCAAATTGCATTAATATGTTATTGATATGAATGTTTGATTATTTAATATTAATATTTTACATACATTGTTAGACTGATAAATTAATAAAATCCATTTTTAGATTGGATTAGTATGGTTGACAGAAAAAGAGAGAGCAAGAGTAAGTGAGTGAGAGAGAGAAAAATTCAGATTCAGTGTGGGAGAAAATGAGTGAGTGAAGAAGAGAGCATGGCAAACATATTCATAGAATATTCATAGAAAACTTTACACTTTACTAAAAGAAGATAAATATGAAGATTTGTCAGAGCAGGTTCACAATAACACATAGATTACAAGTAGAAATCGTGCATATCATTGCAAAATATGTACATGCAATAACACACTTTGTGTGTGTATGTGTGTGTGTGTGTGTGTGTGTGTGCCTGTGTCTGTAAGAGAGACAGCAAAATAGCATATGTTGTGTGCGTTTGTGAGAGAAAGACCCTGGGTTGATTAGAAAGAGGCACTGGGAGGTTTCCTACAGTAATTTAAGGAGTCCCATCTCTAGCTAAACTCATTATGAAAGTGCTGCTTTGATAAAAGCCACCCTATCAGCTGCATTGTTAGGCACATGAGCCTAATCTCCCCAATAGCCAGCTTCATATTCGACACATTCATACACAAACATACACTTGCAGGTGTTGCAGTTTGACCACTCATCAAAACATCTCATAACAGGCTCCTGAGTTGTACATATGGCTAAGAGAGTCTGAGTTGTACATGTGGCTAAGCTTGAATCCAATGATGTCACAGCCCTGTGCACCAGTTAAGGTAACTGTGGTACAGGTGAAAGTTGAAACAGAAAATTCATACAACAAGCTGATGACTAAGAAGCCTTGAAAAAGAAAACTGTAGCCTCGAAAAAGAAAACTTCCAACTGCTTCAGAATTAAATATTTACTTTCGGTTCACTCCAGTGGCAGGAGAGAGTCGACTCCAGAAAACTGAATCGCATCAGTAAATGTCGTGCAAAACCCAAAAAGCAACAGAGCCTCCAGCAAGTGCTTGCACTCTGCAATCTCCATATACTTTGAATTTTAAGGCGTGATGGCGCTACTGACTTATGAGAAAATGCCCATTTTCACATTATGGACATTGTTGTTAAGTAAACATTATTGCATTATATTATTTGCACTAATACTTATTAACGTATATCCTTTGAAAACAGGATTAAATGAAATTAAATTAGGAATGTTTTTTGGGGGGGGGGTTACTACATTTGGAGTACATCTGTAGTTAAGATACAAAACCCATTGTATTTCTGTAATAAGGTGGTATTAATCATACTCTAGCATTGATATTTATTGCATGTTTAGCTCACTCCTAGCAACACATGTCATAAAAAAATTAAATAAGTGGAACTATGTTTAATGCATCCTGAAACTAAACTCTTATCCTATGAAGTTACATTTCAGAGATTATGACAGTGATAACATGCATGCCTTCACACTCCTAGACTTGTTGGTGCAGTAAAGGATTGGAGGTTCAGACAGCAGGTGGCAAATAGCAATGACTAATGTTGTGGAGATAATTGGGTAAAATCCTCCAAAAACCCACATAACATTATGTCCATCCACACAGCAGTAATATCTGTGCTTTCATGGCTGCAGTCCTGTTTATGATAATGCCTCCCTGCTGTATGAGTTTGACCTTTTCACAGCAAATTGCAGAAACATAGAGCTTCTCCCCCACCGCTTAACCTTCTGCATGTATTTCACAGGAATTACAGCCTGTTCTCCTCATGTAAACCCTACTGCTCCTGGTCGTCCAGCCATCAGCATTCCTATTAAACATACCAATGTATGTGTGAGAGGGGATGGGCCAATGGTTGGGCATCACAGGGGTGGCCCACATCGATTGGAGTACAATTTAATCTGACTAAGAGAAGCATGTGTAAAGGTCTGCACCAATCTATTAGATACCCTTCGTGCCATTCTGATTGGAGATTTGTTCCGTACTCGTGCCTCAATTCCATTTGATTAAGTTAATCCAGAAACCATGGGCATGGGGGAAATATCAGCGCAACACATTTGGTAAGGGAATGCTGGTGGAGGAGGTCTGTACCCTGCAATTTTGACTTTGACATTCAGACCCATACACATTAGACAGAATGCTGTCCTGTGATGTAATTCACAATTCACAATACACAATACATATTATAATTTTACATGTAGCAGAAAGGCTGGCATACAAACTCTAATCATTTCGAAATGCTGCTTTCCCTTGTAGTAGCCTACTGCATTCAAACTCACACTCTCTATACAACACAGGAAAAAAGTGGTTTGTCTCATGAACTGGAAAATTATCATATTTGTTAAGGTGTTATATAAGACCACAATACCCAGTTTATTGGACTGTGTCAGTTGTCAGTAAAACACCATTTTGCCAAATAATCCTTGAGCTGATGATTTAACCTTACGCAACTGGCTAAAGATTAGATTATCTCGCTAAACACATGGAGAGTAAAGTCAGAAAAGTAGTCAGACCTTTTTCCAGCATGCAGCTTCAGTCATGGTGGATGAAGGCAATCTTGTTCAGCTTAGAGCAAAACCAGATTAGAATGTAAAACCTTCTGATGGTTGGTCTCTCGATACTTTCAGGATTTTGAAAAGAAAGTTATCGTTACATGACATGAAACAAATTTTTTTATTTGCAAGACAGTAGAAACAGATCAAGCTGTCTTCAGTTCGGTGCTTATCCACTGATTTTCCTCTGGCAAACAGTTTGTCTTTGTCAACCCCTGAACTGTAATTTTGCAAAGGTTTTGTCCTTTAAAATCCTCAGCTCAGTATTCCTCCAGGTCTGGGTGGGCATGGGTCTAAGCATAGCCCAGAAAGACACTATCTGATAGCTCCCACACTGACCTTCTCAGTATCTGATGTATGGCTTTATCTTCCAGACAAATGTCAGAATGCAGTTCTTTAGCTAAATCAAATTGCTCTGGCTGCTTCTGCCTCCCCTCGTCCTCCCCCCGTGAGCCCCTGCTTTGCCAGAGTCAGAAGTCAAAGTCAACCGTGATGCTGTTGCTGTCACTCAAAGCATGATGGGATGTGACTTAAAAAGTAAGCTGACTGTTTTGCAGAGAGAGAGAGAAAGAAAGAGAGAGAGAGAGAGAGAGAGAGAGAGAGAGAGAGAGAGACGGACATAAGGAGAGAGATAGTGAGACAAGTTGAAAGAGGGGTAGGAGATGGAGAGAATGAAACTGGCACACAAATAGAAAGAGAAAGAGAAGACAGAGCAGACAGTAAGGACAGTAAAAGGTGTCAACAGCAAAAAATCAAAAATTTCTCAAGCCATATCTCTGCCATGAGAATAACAGTCTATCTGCAATATCACATTCCCTCTATGTGAGACACTTGGCATTTCCAGAAATAAATAAACTTGTTGATGGTTATGGATTGGTTTGAATGTTTTTTTCATGCCTTTCCAGTGCTAGGGTTCACATAATTTCCATATAGTTATTGAAAACAGAGTTTTACATTTTCTGTCCCGTAAACCTCCCACAAACACAGCATGGTTCTTGCCATGGCAGTATTTGGAAATGCACTATATGGTATATTTACCTTACACATGTTGAGGTATTCCACAGTGAATTTTTGAGGTAGGCACCAATCCATTGCTGCTGATTGGCCGGACAAGAAAAAGTCAAAGTATTTCTAAAGTTGCATTACCTGGACTTTCCTAAATAATTGTGAAAAAGATCACACATCACCGTGCAGTGTCCACAGACAAACATTAACAGAAAATTGGTAGACTATGTCATACTTAAGAACTCAGAAACTAAGCATGGCATTGTCATAAGATACCAGCTTTGCCACGAGTCAATGCATGACATATCTGTCCAACTAGGTCTTGGATTGTAAATGCTATTATTATTAGATGGAAGCATCTAGGAGCGACAGCAGCTAAGCCATGAAGCAGTAGACAACACAAAGTCACAGAGCTTCTGTTGTATTACTCACCACAGAGTTCCAAACTGCTTTTGGAAGCAACGAACTTCAGGCTTCATTACATTGGTGTCCCATGTTTATTTATTTTTTTTAACAAGTTTGTTTTATTCATTTTTTTTCTCTTTTCAAAACTCTAAATATGAGGTTTATCTATTAAGATAAATCTTTTTGTTAACCAGATAATAGACTGCACTAGGATAGAAAGTGATTGCTTTACATTTAGGATACACATTTGATGTTCATGTTATTTATTTGATATTTGCCAAAGCAGATTTGTGAATACATAGTCTTTTGCAAAGGTTTGGGCACCTTTTATTTATTTTTTATTATTATGTTTTTTGGGTTGGATTGCAATATTGCATGGGTAGAACAAAGAAAGCATTCCACAAAATACTGGCACATCCTAGATCAATATGTCAAACTATCTGTTAAGACCAGAAGGTTGCCAGTTTGATCCATTAGATTGGCAGGAAGTGGGGGGGGGGGGGGGGGGGGTTTAGGAATAGTGGAGCTTGGAGTGAGTGATATGACTGAGTTAAAGGGAGGAGACAGGGTGGGTGGGTTGTGAAAACTTTGTCATGAATTCATTGGATGTTGGAGAAGGAAAAGCTGTAGGTATGTTTAGGTATAAAATTATAGGTTTTAGGTTTAAGTATAAAAAGTTTTTTTCAAATAACAAAATACAAAATGTGCCATTTGTCAAAGAGTTACTTTTATATTATTTTATATTAAGAAAAATATTGTATAATATGAAAATAATCAAAATGCTTAATGTGGCCTCTGCACAAAATTGAACAGCCTTATCATTGCAAAGGCACAAACATATATGTTGTTTTACATGGTCTCAGACCTTGGTTAACACATCATACCTGAGGAATATAAACAACGACAATTACGCTAAAACAAAAGCTTTTCAAATAATTTGTATTTTTCAAACCTTAATCCTAATGTTGGCTCTTCTAAGCAACTGGCTAGAAATCTGAACCTAAAAGTAATTAGATGTTCACAAAAATAGCCAATCATTTTGAGATTGTGGTTTCTGTTGTGCAGAATGAGAGTAGGTAGTAGTTTGTGAAGATCAAGATCAAGGTTTGATCTGGATTCGAACTGCTTGTATGCTTGAAAAGCATCAAACCTTTATGTGACTGCTAAGAAACTGTAAGATTTAGTCAAGAGTACAGTGTTCAGTGTTGCTTGCACAGTTGAGTTTTGGAAATGAGTGTTGTGGACTAGGATTGTAACGGTTATATATATTTATATATATAATATATATTCTTCTTCTTTTTCTTCTTATTATTAATATACACCAACCCTACAAGATGGCACTTTTTAAACTATTTATTTTTTATTTCAATATATATTTTACCATGAAATGCCATGAAATGAACTCCAGTATGCTGCTGCAACACATTTAAAAAAGTTCTCATACATTTAATATAAAGACAAATTTTAGCAAATGCAAAGCTTACATACTTGAATAATGTATCTACTACAACTGTCAACATTTTCATTCAGATCTTTTTCTTTTTTTTAGTCATTGAAGGTTAAAGAAGATAAAAAGTCATTGACTAAATTATCGGAACAGGAAGGAAGAAGCTTCCAGTAATCTTTTAAATTACATGAGGTCACAGATGTTTTCAGGTGATGAGGACCTTGACTAATTGAAGGCATTCTGTTTTCAAACTCCATGTAACTAAAGCACAAGCTTCCAGATTTCATTTAATGTAATTATATTTCACTTATTTTGGAAGACAAATGAGACTGAACCAATTTTAATCTAATTATAAGAACAAATGGTTTGTTTAACCTAATAAACAGATTATCTACATTATAACTTCACAGTGCTTTCTACATGCCCAGAGAGAGAGTGAGAGAGAAAGAGAAAGAGTGAGACGGGAAGTTCATATTTTTATTTATTACTCTTCCTATACACTGTACTGACACTTTGGCTGACCACAGTCACTCATTTTTATTGCTTGCTGTGGTATGGAATATCATAATATTTAGAACTCACAGTGTGGATAACTTAATATTCAGAACTATTTGAGAGAGAGAGAGAGAGTGAGAGAGAGAGAGAGAGAGAGAGACAGAGAGAGACAGGGAGAGACAGAGAGAAAGAGAAAGATAGAGTATGAAGCAATGCTAGACTGAGGTTTTGAGTCAGGATTTAAAGAGAGAGCATTAGAAATAGAGATATGAAAGCACACAAGTAGTACCAGTCAAATGTTTGGACACACATGGTTGATTTTGTGCTGATCATCTTAAAAACATTTGTTCCAAATGCTGGGGTGATCATATTTTTGTTTTCAAAAGAGAGGACACTGTGGACAGGATGTCATGCATGGGGGGTTTCAAGTAGACTATGCATTGGTCTTGCTAAATTAGTAAATGTTAATGTATTAATGTACATTAACATATTGTATTTGCATGACTTGAAAGGGAATTTCCACCCTCACACATGCACAACTTTTACGTCATTCCTCATAAATACACGCTAAGGAGAAGGATTGATTGGTTCTGTGATTCAGGAGAAAATGACATCAGTTTAGGAGCATCAACTGTTCGAATGAGTTTTGGATATAAAGGTCACATGCTGTGTGAACATAACCTTATTTCCCATCCTCGAGTACATTCACATTATAAAAGTGTCAAGGTCTTACAGTGTTTTCAGACTTAAATCCCAGTGCATTAACATTTTTAGCACATTTCTGAGATGCACTCAATCATACTAACCATGAAAGTCCTGTTTCAGAGCAGAATAAACGCCCAACAACTCCCTCATTTCGGAATTATGTAAAAATACACTCCTGCAGTGTTTTTCTCTCTGAAAACTGGTGAATGCTTTGCTGCCCGTGCTGTGCAGCTTTTGCACAGTAGCAGCTAGCACACAAGGTTGTCTTGTATGCTCCACCAGAATTACTTAGTGCAGTTAGAAGCGTGTCAAGTCTGGAGTAGCAATGATAGAGGCACTATTCTCCCTATTACAGGTCACAGCATAACTGATCCTAATTTTGGTCAGATTGTGCGGAAATCTTGTATAAAAGGCCATTGACGGCAGATGTTTATATGCACACACAGCTTATGGCAAATGTTAAATTGCACCATCTTGTGAAATCAGGCAGGTCCTGGCAGCATTATGGGGAACTTCTGTTGCAATTTGACCTTATAACGGCTTTAATAGTCAGCTCCACTGACTGTAATAGCAAAAATGGCTTTTCATATGTCTGCTCTTCGCTATGTAACTTTGAAGGTGCCGGCACAAGCTATATCCTCCATCTAAATCTGGTCGAAATCTACATCTTTACACACCATGCTCAATTCAGCACATGGTGTGATGTGCAGAAAAAAAACATTGGCTGTGTGCTCAAAATCTTTAGTTTTCTAGGATGGGGAAGAGGGTCACTCTCCCTTTCAGCGGTTTTTATCTCAGCACAGAAGAACAGTGAGAGCCCTAAAGCCAACCGCCATAGCTTCTTTCCTCAGGCCATTATCTTCTTAAACAAGGACCCTGCTCACATTCCTCTACTTTGAACTGCTGCACACCCACTCTAATGTATATATCATACAATCCTTCTGAACAAGAGCCATCCCCATATACTGTTTCATATACTGTAGTCAGTGCACATATGCACTTTGCACATTGTTGCAATATACATATTTTATGCAGTCTACATTTACATTGTTATTAATATTTGTGGGCAGCATGCTGGAGCATCATGTAGTGTGTGCTCTGCCATGCTCCAGGGCCCTGAGGTTGTGGGCTGTGGGTTCAGTCCTTGCTCCGGTCCTTGGTTTGTAAGATTTGGTGTGTTCTCCCTGTGTCTGTGTGGGTCTTTTCTCAGTTTGGCCAAATACACGGTAGGAACCCTGCAATGGACTGTCGCTCTGTCAAGGGATATTTGTGCCTTGGGCCCAGTTCCAACCCACCGTGACCCTGGCCAGGAAGAAATGGATAGGAAGCTAGAGGGATGGAAGGATGGATTTATATTTGCTGCTCAATTCTCTTAAATATACATGAGATTCAGTTTTAGTTACCGATAATGCTGCAAAATGGTTGATGCTGCTGAAATGCTCAATTTGCCCACTGTGTGGATGTGTTTTTTCACCGCAGCTCACTGCAACATCTTTCAGTTGACTTGACACATTGCTTCCTCTTTGTTTTATTAATAAAAGATAGTGGATGTAAATTCATGTGACTTTGGTATTTGTAAAATACCAGGAAGTCACACAGTGAAAAAAAGAAATCCTGGATAGAAAAAAAAGATGCATCAAGATGCATCCATAATCGTTTTATAATCTCATCTCAGCGCTCTGAATTGTAATCGGATTATGAGGTGCCTAAAGAGTTAATTTTTTTTTTTTTTTTTGAGTTTGTGAGTCTCTGCTGACAGTTGTGGACAAATAGTCATAGATGATATTGAAGTCTTTCATTTATGATCATTCTGAATGGTCAAATATATTATTGACCAATATTATGATAATTATTTGTTTATCAATCACAACTGTCAGTCACTCAGTCCTAGGAACACAAAGGTATGTATGCACATGGATGTCTAAGTGTGAATGTGAGACGACAATAGTGAGTGGTGATGGGTGGTGTGTTAAATGCAGGCTAAGTAGGGGGACATTTGGCTGGACTTGGCTCTAGCAGCAAATCGTTAATCTGCTGGCCTCCATGCCCTCCTTCGTGAGTTATGCTTCAGCCACGTGCAGGTAGGGGCCCCATTTCTCCTCTCCCTTCCTTTGCTGTGGCCCCTGTGCACACTGACCTTCCACTAGGTCATAAATAATGCACTGGCCATAAACGAGTGATTTAGGAGATTGCTACCGCCACTGCTCCAGCTTCACTGGCCTGAAAAGATTGTGGCCAGGGAGATCTTTACAAACCACCCCTTGAGATACTTGTTTTTGATTTCTCTCTCCCTCTCACTATTTCTTTCTCTCCCTTTCTTACGCAAGTACACATTCTCTCTGTGAAACGACCCGCTCAGCAAAACATCTGCATATCCATATTCCACTTCCTACAGAATGCCAGTATAAGACCACTGGTATATGTATGTTAGACACATTTATTTCACTAGACATTTCTTTATTAACTGCTACATATATAGAGTTTATTGGAATGCGGTGTAACTTTTAGATTTAAAGAGATACTGCTTTTGTTTTGTTCTGCAATATTCAATTATGGCCATGTAACTGAAGCAGTGTAGTACATTTACATGAAATTCAATTTAATCTGCCCCCTTTCTGCCCCAGAAATGTTTCAATTTCTTCAAGAAATGTTTTTTTATAACGCTTGTTTATATTATCATTAGCGTTAGCCTCCATTCGATTCTGAACTCGCTATTCAATGCTAAATTGAATATATTTTATATATTATGGTCTGTTTTCATGTTCCACTTTCCATTAGACAATAATGTTTGTTAATGGTCCCTTGATCACACCAGAGGACTGATGGCTGGCTTAGATTGTCATTAAAAGAGATAATACCTGATCCAAATATGTCTGTTACTCATATAACCATATAATAGTTCAGTTGATTAGCCTGCTATAAACCAAGGTGCAAGTGCTGCTCTACAACTCCTGTCATTTGGACAATTTTTTGACCAGTTATATAAAAATAATTAACAGCAATTATATGAGAACTGGCAACCAAGGCTCAGCTAGCTCAGAGACCCTTCCCAGTACTAGGCATTTTACTCTGAAATGCATCATGCAATGCAAAGAAATGACTTTAAGGACAAGTAAAAGATTTCTTTTTTTACTCTGTACAAATAAGATCATCTGAGTTTGCATATAATCTGAAGTGAAATTAGCTACAGCTGCTGGAAATGTATCTCCTTTTCAGAGGCAGTAGGCTTCAAGTGCATGGAGCGTTCTCACTCCATCTTAGTCTCCAAGCAAAGGGACTGTGTGGCAACGAGGAGGAAGTTAATGGCCTAGCCTAATGATTTAACCAGGCGAGGGCTGTGGTCCACAAGCTACCTAATTCCCATACAACAGCTGCTTTGATCCCACTAATTATACGTTATTAATTTCCCTCCAAGCTCTTTAATGCCTGACACAAAGGTTCAGGCATGATCATGCATTATAGAAATGCTATTACTTACACCTTGACATACTTTCATACTGCATGTATGATGTGTGCCTTCTTGTTAGATGGATATCCAGCTTCTGCATGCCTCTATACTTTAATTGCCACTGAAGCAGAAACATTGGATTTTGTTTGCATTATTATCAATGTTTATTTATCTCTTTATCACTCATTTTCTTTCTCTCTGTTAAAGTTGCTTTGCTTAAAACAATAAGAAATAATGAGGTTGCATTCTCCGTCTTCATCAAGGTAACTGCAAGGTACCCTACTGAAATGGCTCATGCACATGGATGTCTCCTTTCTGTCACTTCCGTTCACCATTTTCAGGAGGTTACCGTTACAAGAGTCGGTCAAATGGAAAGTTAAACACCCCCCTGACAAGTGAAACAGTGAGGAAAGAGATGAGTCAGAAAAGCCTGTTGTACTGGAGCTAAGAATTTCCATTACTTGGGGAATTTGGAGAGATTTGCAAATTTGCAAGTCCACTTTCTTCGTAACAGGCATTCATATGCATAGACATGCAGACACACACGCTCATGCAAGCACATACACACACTCTATGCAGTATCAGCAGTGAAGCACATATCAGCACCATCAGCAACCATCAGCAGATTTTTTCCAACTGAAAATTATTCACTACTCCTGCTTAGAATGTGAGCTGAACAGGCAAGATGTCACTGAAATGAACCTTTTTTGTCACCAAACAAAATTTCTCAGGGCCTTACAGGCTCCCTGCCATCTTCATTTGAGCAATGACAAACACTCTCTCTCACACACACCCGCTCACACACATTAATGCAATTTTAATATTATCTTACATCTTACATTAGCGCGTGATGACAACAATATATTGTTGTATTATTAACCAAAGAAAGAAAGAAAATATATAAGTAAGTAAATACATACAAAACAAAAATGGAACAGTAGGGCAAAAGTCACAGAGTAAGAAGACTGATTTAGAAAGATTTTGTAGGACAAAGATCACTCATTCCTCTTTGGACACACTCCCCACTCCCTCTGGGCAGGTTCAGTGGTGCTGCCCAAAATATTCATCATCAGTGGGGGGCTCGGGGGATCTCATTTGCACAGGTGTCCATCTGCTATGGTGTGTCTCTTAGAATCTTCACATCATATTGCATTTGCATCTGCGCTTTATAAAATCGTTCTCCACTGAAGCCAATGGTGCATTTAGTTCGTTCGGCACAGTGCTGTGTGGCCAGCTCGTGGCCCAGCTCTCCAGAGTGCCAGGTCCAGCTGCAGTAGAGTTTTTTTTTCCTCATCTGGCTGAGTAAAATCAGCTTTTCGTTTCTAGAGATTAGATGCTAAATTTGCTCATTATCTCTCACCGATCAGGCCCGTTGGCCTTGCAGGAGGCAACCCTATCTGAACCTGACTTGTTGCATGGTCAGTGATGGACTATTGAGCACTGACTAACTGAGGCAAGCCTGTTAGTAGCAAAAGCATGGATAGAGGCATACGGTCTAATCGGGATCATTGATCATCGGCTTCTGAATTCTCTTATGTTCTTGTAACATGGCTTCACTTAGTCAATAGTTCTGTCCATTGATCTTTATGGTCCATGTGGGCTTTTTGCCCAAAGATCAGCCAACCGCTGCTAGAGTCCACATCCCTGCTAGCTTGCTAATTGCAAACAGGCTAGAAGTCTAGGGCTCAGAGAGATTAGCTAGCCGGTGGTTAGGGAAGTGAAGTAGATGTGGCGATTGAATTTTCTGCCTGCTCAGTGGCTTAAGACTTGCTTGCCGCTGGCCTTTTTTGCCAGCTTTAGCTCGTATGATGGTTTGCATCTTGTTATTGACAAGTTAAATTGAATTTATAGGAGGTGACATTAAGTAAAATTACACTCTGATCTTAGTGGCACCACATGTCTGCAGAACTATGCCTAATGCTGGCTTGTACTCTCTCCTGTTTAAACCTAGCTGTTCAGCTGTTTCTAATCCTTTTCCCCCTTTTCGAACTTTTGCCATGAGTGAACAGTTACAGAACATCAATTCTGGCAAGTAATTTTCTGCTAGCTTGCACTGTATCTGCATAATATGTGAAAACAAAGGCCTCAATCAATCTTCGGTGCTGCTGACCATCATGCCTGCCTCCAAGCATTAACTTCTGTCTTTCCCATGAATGTCAGTTGGACTTCTTTTGTCTGCTGTGGACGACAAACAACACACATCCTGTATTAAAGATGCTCTGTGGGTGCAAAATGTGTGACCTAGGTGTATATCATAATGGTGACAAATAATAGACAGAGTTTGATCTTATTTATAAATATTACATGATCATGTTTGTTTACCAAAATGCTGTTCAATGTGGAGTATTTGCCATGGTTTAAAAAAAACAACAACTAGTAGTTTGGGTGCAAAACACATTGTGTCTCATGCATATGTATTTAAATGAATCAGCATTTTTTATATACATTCTTTAAATGTGTACCTATTAGGTAAAAGTGCTTTTTAAACATTAAGTTATGTTTTAGTGAAACATCTTCTGTAAAACTGTAAAAGAAAATAATAAAGTAAAGAATATGCCACTCAAATGTTTTAAATGCTTGAAATGGGTAAAATGTCTGTGGTTAAGTAGAGTTGGCCTAAGTAGCATTACATCATGTGTGGGATGTAAATGAGAAGTACATTTTATCCTTTCTAGGTTCCTTTATATGTTTGTTGTGGCACTTCTATTTGGAGAGTTGACCACTAAATACAGTTAGTGTATTTTACTGCACACCACAGAACTGTAAAGCTGTTGAAAGCAGAACTCTAACCAAGCTTAGAATTAAGCTTTCTGCTCATTTTGTCAATGTGATTTGGGCTAATTTGAGTTATGTTGGAGAAAACTAACAAAATGCTCTGAACAATGTAACAATGATTGACCATGTCATTTTTCTCCCTCATCCCCTGAAAAGGCAGAATTCAAGTCAGGTCAAGTCAATTAACGTGTATTACTATAGTGCTTTCCACAGTAAATGTTGTCACAAAGCAACTTTATTGAGATCCACAATAAATAGTGACCAAAATAGTGAATTAAGGTCTATGTGACATCAACTATGCAGAAAAGGCAAGAATTCATCAATGTGAACATCCAGAGCATCGCAATGGGCAGCAGGGTAGTAGAGAGCCAGATCTGGCAGTACTTAGACCATCACCCAACCACGAATAAACTTTCACTTGAACAGCAAGCAGACATCAGGGGAGAAAGAAGAAAATAGAAAATTAATGAAGGCATTTATTGAATAAAGAATTTAAAGAAGTTAAAAAGGAAGGGTTGTTTTTGGTATTTTATATTAGAGATGAGATATATGATTTGGTTTTAATTAAAACATTTTTGTATTCTGTAAGACTATGATGCCATTAAAGTCAAAGAAATTCAACAGTGTTTGTGGTCTGATTTATGTCCTGTCTGGATACATATCTTGGTGATTTTCCAGGCAGATGCCTCCTTGCATTGGAAAAATATATTTATGGCTGCTTCAACACACATATTTCTGAAGTCCTCCCTTACGTATTAAACTCTTTCAGAATTGTGAAAAGCAGATCTTTCCGAAGTGCAAAATGAAAATGAAATTTTGCTTCATCCTAAACTGTTGAGGATGTGTAAATCTTTAATTACAGAGGTTTACCTGATAAACTAACAAGGCTGTTTTTTATCATTTCAGTAACAAGGACAAAGGCAACAGAAACCATATACATATCATCTTCTTTTTGAATTTGGATAACAGCTTAAAGTACTGTTACAACCAAAACCTTTCTCTTTTTTCTTTTGCAGAAATTCCACATACTGTATGAAAGTGTCCATGTCTTTAACCGTGTCAGAGAATGACACAGACCTGTGTTATAACTCCAAATTGAAGTACTTGGAGAAAGCAGAGTTGAGTAAAGGCAAGGACATCCTCTGCCCAGACATAGAGGACTATATCCAGCCTGGAAAGGACCCAGAGATCATATGGTACAAGGTGAGACATATATGCAGTGTTACTTTCCTTCCTTGCATGTTTTCAAAAACTTTAAATTGAAACTCAAAATAATGTTTAAGCTCTTAAAAACGTTTATAGTTGTGTGGCTATAACAGAACAAAAACACAAAAAACAAAAGAAATTTAACAGAAAAGAAAACTTAAAAACATAACGTCTTTCTGATGAAGAGCAGATCAAGAAGGCTTTAATAGACGTATTATAAGTATTATAAGTATTATTGTCTCTCTCACTCGCTCTCTCAATATAATCTCACTCCAAACTGAGTTCTGATTTATAGGTTTATGCTTAGTGCTACAAACCATGTCTGCAAAGAGGAATAATGTCTTACCATTATGTCACATGCCTTCAGTGCTATTTAAAAAAAACAAAAAAAACAATAAAAAAATACAAAAATACACGTAGCCAGAAACAAAAGTAGATGAGTGTCGAATTCGAATTCTGCGACACCTTTTTGATTTCTCTGTGAGACCAAGTTAAAACATGGATAAAGGCTGTGGACTTTTTCTGCAGCTCTGTAAAGGGGTTTCATTTAATACAGTCACTAAATGCAGGTTGCTGATCCACCGTAAAACTGGCTATTGGAAAGTTCATATGACGAAAAGCAGGGCAATGCTGAACAGAGATACCACTAGATAACCTTTTAGTGTTTTAGGATTCCCTCATTGCTTACTGCCACAACAATGAGCTCATCTGTTCATCAAGCTGGAAATTAAAAAGGGAAAGACATGAAGTCAGGGTAGTATACAAGTACTAAATATGTTGATTGCCATGCACATTATGCATCCTTTTCCCAAGGCCACCATATAAAGCTTCAATTACAGCTGTTGTCAAAATGCTGTCAAGTATGACATTTTAATGCAACCATCCTGTTGGCATTACTGAAAGGCCTCCCACTTCAAGTCAGTTTATTAACATGTCAGCACAATGAAATATGATGTTATCATGAACACTATTGTATCCACTATCTCTCTCTCTCATTCAAAAGGAGTGTAAACCCAAGCAATGGCGGCAAAGCATCGTCAGGAGGAGAGATACCCTTTCCATTAAGGAAGTGAAAGAAGATGACATTGGAAATTACACTTGTGAATTAAAGTTTGGAAACTTTCTGGTACGGAGAACCACCGAATTGTCAGTCACAGGTAAGACACCATGCATTACTTCGTAACAAATCCAGTACTTCCTCCTTTTAAGTAGCTGGTGATGCTCTGCATTTTCTTGTTCTGAAAGATATTATTGACACATTCGTCTGTGAATTAGTTTGGTGTGGATTTTTTTTTTGCCTCAGAATGAAAAGAATGTTGCTTTCTTTTATTTCTGAATGCTACCATCTAGGACTGTATGGTATTGGGGAAAGTCACATTGAGTTTTATTTATTTGCAGTGCTTGAAAGAAAAGGATGGAGTTACAATAGAAGCTAGACGATTTGATCACATTAGCCCTATTTTCTCATAAAATAGAATAGTTTGTTGAATATCTTGATTCAAGCTAACATCCAAAGAATGTCTGTGATTGGTCAGGATAAAACACATGATACATGGGACATTTCCTCTACTAGTACGCCATCATTGTTACAATGTGATTTTCATATGGTTGCACTGGAATCTGTCCAATGCAAAATACCTAAAAAAAGGCTGATGTAAGAATGTGTTAATGTGTTAAATTAGTCCCATTTATTTAGGTATTTAGTCTACTTTTTAATAAGAAATAAACCATTCTGCTTAATTTATACAACATATGTTATTAGTACTGGACATATGTGGAGTACAGGTCTTAACAAACAAGGTTTCTTTAATCATAAATATTTACTCTCCTAAAAGATTCAGTTGAATTTCACAGGCTTTCTCCCTGAATGTATTAACTTGTATGTAACTTAAAAATGTGGCAGAAAATTGAGCTATCTACATCTCAGTATACTAGGACCAATACAGGTCTAACTGTAATATACATAAATTAAGAATTTGGTATGTGCAAGGGCAAATTGTCATTTCTGTTTGATAGCATTTAAGGTCATTGGCTCTAATGTCACTGGGAAAATATGGCATTCTTCCCCTATAATAGAGAATTGCAATGAATTTTACAACATAATTAACCTAGGTTTTAGCACATATATTACATGCGACCATCTGTAGCTTTTACTGTGACCTTTTATGTGTCCCTGAAACATAGCAGGTAGTTGACTATTTGCCAGTATGAGTTACACTATGCTGAGTCTAACTGTGAATGATATAGAGACTACACCTTTACTTAATTTATTGCAGTTTATTTCATACAGAGGAGTTTAATCGATCATGTGCATGAACACGTGAGTTCATGATTGCTTCCAAGCATCAGTCATCTTACTGTGCATGTGTGTGTGTGTGAGAGAGAGGCTGACTGAGGCATTTCTATTAACAGGCTTCATGTGCCCCAGTTTTCACAATAAATATAATTAAGAGAAGAAACTCTTGTGAAAGCCCATAGCCTACTTTTTGGCTTTTTCACTTGAGCTGGATTAGAGTGCTCTGGCCATGACATTATGGTCAATACTGCCCTGTTCTGCTGATTCTCAGAGACTGTAATTAGCTAAGCAGTGAAACAAGCCCTAAACTGCCTCAGCAGTTCAGCCTAACCTACACTGAAATATTTATGTCATGTCAAAAAACACAGGTGACACACAATTAGTGATTAGCTGCCACTGACCGGCCTGGGTGTGATGCATTGTCCGCTTAGGCTTTTGAGTGTGTGCAGGTGCGTTTGGCTAATGTTTCAAGTGGGCGTGGGTACATTTAATCAATAGCCAGTCATCTTAATGCTGCTGACAAGTGAAACTACAGGTTCCCCTTAGGTCCACCCATTGTTGTCTTAACTCATTGTAATTGAGCCATTTTTTAGGCTAGGCTTGCCATTGGCATTTGTCTAACTCAGGCTTTGTGGTTATTTAAATCTCACTATAAAATTGTGCTGTTTAAGGTTGCAAGTCAAAGAAAGAACTGAAAGAACTCCCACCGTAGACCTCACTGCAGCTACAGTGACCCGCACACTGTACAGATAGAACTTTATTGAGAGTCCTGGTCTCTCTGTGAACATAAGTGTGCATATTTACTCATTAACGCAACATTATATAGAATTTCTATCTTAAAGTAATATAAGATAAGATAATCCTTTATTAGTCCCACAGTGGGGAATTTCACAGTGTTACAGCAGCAAAGGGATAGCAAGACACTCAGATGCAAAACATAGATAAATTACAGATATATACACACTATGTAAATAATAGAAGTAAAAAACTCTGAGAAAAAACAATATTATTTACAGATTATATACAGATAATTGCAAATTGACCCTTAATTGGCCCTTAACAGCTTCAAGATCATTGTAACTCTCCACTGACATGTAACATCGGTGAAGCTGGCAAATCAACTCTTGCAAGAAGTTCATAACACTGCGTAATCCAAGTCATATTTTTGTAAAAATGTGTAATTATTTTATTTTATTCCAACAGTTTACTTTTAGTGATGGTTCTATATCTTTTAGCTTATACGGAAATGCACGTAAGCATGTCCTTCTTAAAAGCTCAAATTCCATTTCCACACTGTAAATACAGTGAAAATACAAAAAAATAGCCCCCAAAATAATCTGTAGCTTGTGAGAATTAGTACTTTTTGCTCCTGGGCATGCATAAACCTAGAGACAGACAGACAGATCCGTTATTGATGCTGAAGGAAATGTAGGCATCCACTAGCATATTACAACACAGTTTAATAGACACAATAAAAAGAAATGTAAATTTTTTACTTTCACTGTTTTCAATCCATTTCATGTATTTACATTTCCCTAGTATTTACATTTTAAGCATTCTGTATAGATTAGATATCATTGCATTACAGAAAAAGCCCACATACAGATGTTATTTGACCCCTTTCGCTGAGAGTGAGTTTTCTATCTGAATATTTTATTAATGGTTGAAAATGAGCTGAAGCCAGAATTTTTTACCATTTTCAACTGCCGGCAAAAAAATCCTTAGGCATATGTTAAAGTATAAGTGTAATGTATCCATGTATCCAGATGAATAGTTTATAAGAGAATATAAATGGGTAGTGCCTTAAAAGCAAAACACTGCTTGCCTATTTCCCTCCTGTGTCTCAGACAAGCACACACATGCACATGCTTTCTCACCAAATTCCACATCCCTCATCTTAGCCATCCATTTTTTTAATTCATGGCCATTCCAATCATGTAAACATTTCAGTGATTAATTAGCACTTACACCTTATCGAATATGCAATGGAAAAGGTGGGACAGTGTTAAAAGATTATCCATCACAGAGAATATTAAAATCTCAACTCAGTTTTCATTTTGTTAATGCATTGACTTCCTGCATAGACACAGGTTACAGGTTAAACAAACTATGCAATTTTCCTGTGTGAGATTGTCAGTGATTGTGCCCCTGGCTAAGGCTGAACGGATTTCGTTAAAGGCCAATTTCAGCAATCAATCACATCGTTCATCACATCAGCCACAAACTCCTCCTCCTCACTAGTTTCATTTTATTCTCTCTCTGTCTCTGTATTTCTCTCGTTTTAAATCGAGAGACAAGCATTTATTATTGCTATTATTATGCTAAACAGTAAACATTCCTTTTTTCTGTATTCCAGTCATCAGTGAATCAAAGTGAGAGCCAGAGTGTTATTCTTCTTGATGTGTTCCTAAATAGACCCACCAATTACTAAGACAGGACCTGATTGCATATGGGTTATTTAAATGGCTTTGGTGGCGGCCACAAGATGAGAAACAATTGACAATCACAGTATGGGATTCTATCAGCATGAGCTGTCACTGGCAACAGATTGGTATAAGCCTGGATTGTATTACAAAAGTTGCACTGAAATGTCAGCATATACTTATCTTCAAAAGATAAGCTTTGTCCTGAAAACAATTGACTTCTATGCATCTGCAGAGAGGTGAATATAGTCCTGAAACAGATTTCAACAAGGTTTTGATATAATACATTTCTAAGAATATAATACTTTTTAAATAGTAGTTGTTGTGCTGTTATACATTTAAAAGCAGTACTGTTGCTTTCCTGTATAATTAAGACTGAGGTTTGATATGCTGATCTTTCAGCATTCCCACAAGGCTTGGTTGAAGAACAGCTAAGTAGTCCTTGTCCTGGAGGGCCGCAGCAGGACACAGTTTAATGTTTATCCTACTCTTACACACCTGATTCATCTTATCGAGAGCTTGGTAATTAGCTGATGAGTGGAATCAGGTGTGAAACCACTAAGCTGAGCACTGGTAAAACCCTCCAGACCTGGAATTGCCCGAACGTGGATTAGGCTAGAGCATCATCCGGTAGCAGTGTGTTTTATCATTGTTTTGCAGTTTGAAATTGGAAACAGTGAGTATATGAGGCCTCGGGCCATGTCTGTGGTTACTGATTACAGTCATTCTGCTCATTTTGTGGCTATGTTTACAAAGCAGCCCGATTACTATGGCTATTAATATGCATCCCTAAAGAAAATGATTGGCTCCTCTAATTCCTATAGGGGAGCGTCGCAGCAGAGCATTTTGTAAAATGCTGCACTGCAGTCAAACAGCAGTCTAATGAAAACTAACGATCATGGTTATTGAATTTGTGTCACAGATTGGATTTTGCTCTAACCGAAACATGCATCATAGTTTCCCTGCTGCACATTTAAGAATGTAGGGATTTTGAGAATGTAAGGGTTGGTAAAAAAAACCAAATGGCCTGGCACTGGCATTGAAGTCTGTTGTTCCTTGGAGCAGTTCCCTTTTCCCAGAGGATAGGAAGAAGGAGTGGTATAGAAAGAGCTGATTTAGGATTGTAAGATGAGAAGGCACAGACTTGATAAAAGAACAAATCATAATGAAATATTACATTTTACTTAGTTTGTCTAATGTTCAGCAAAACAAATGGTTTGTACAAAGATGCTATTTGCCTAGCAAACTAAAGCACATTATGCTATATTATAATAATATACAAAATAGCTGCAATGTATCAGCATTTTACAGAGCTGACACTGAGTTTAGGGTAGTGAGTCATTTTCAAAGAATCCAAAACTGGAACTGTCCTGTACCCGACAGTTCATCTCCACAAGTGCAAAGCCATCATCCCTTTGACATCTCTATCACTAAAATGACAGGTATGACTAGATCAGTTTCAATTAGTTTGGTTTAAGACCTCTTAAATGTAATGATCTCTCCCTCCATTGTGGACTATTAAAAACATGCATTACCCCCTAAATGAATCGGGGGGGGGATATGTTACATGGCATGGCTTTTGGTTTCATCTCCAGGATTAAAAATCTATGCAATAAAAGGTGCTGAACACCAACTCATTGGAATGTTGTTAAAGCACCCCTAAGGGAAATGAGCTGTCTTACGATTATGATACCTAGCTGATGCAATAATCTTGAATTTGCTGCAAAATTACTACTGATTGGGGCCCAACCTTTACTGATTCATCCAGTATAATTTTATTAAGCCAGAACTAATCAGTTTCTAGTAGTTATAGTTAAACAATGCTTCACTGGTTGCTAGAAACACCAGTCATCATTTGTTCTCAGTTTCCAAAGGTAATAAATGGTGATACATAAGTGGAATCCATGAAGATAATAGTTGAGCCCAAGTACAGACAGAGTCGATAGCAAATAAGAAGTGCCTTTTACCTGATATTAAACCCCATCTGAATTTTAACACACTCAAAGAGTTTAGAGAATTGGTTAATAAAATGCTAATTTAAAATCACAAATCATGATTTTTACTGTTGTGGTTAATGCATGTATAAAAGCTATGCTTAGAAATCACTTCTGATCCGATTCCTGCTTATTTCTTTGAGATGGCTTGTTGATCTGTAGTGCCATAATCTGTTAAGTGTGGGCTACGATTGGGAAATTGAGTGAGAAGTATTGATCCACTCGTAGCTATTATGCTAATCCTAGCCTGGGGAAATCAGGACCTGGAGAACATTCACATTGTTCTTTACAAAGCACTTCTCACAGTTCTGCAGCCAAAGTCAAATGGCATTTTCCCCACATAATTGATTAACATGCCAAATACACATTTACCATGCATATCTATAAGTACGGTTCAGGGCATTACACATGACAGCTTGTATTAGATACAGTATGTTCATATGGTTTGAACAGCATGATTAGAATAGACTGATTATGCATATGTACACGTTTTATTGAAACTTTTGCCATATTTTAAATATGTATTGGATGATTTCCTGCCTTGGGGGCTTCTCTGATCTCACTTTCTCCTGTATTGCCTTTTCTCCCTCTGTTACCGAGGTCATTCCAGACCCTTTGCTGAGGTTGACTGATTACCATATGAAGGATGGTGGACCATAATTGCTCTTTTAATTGATAGAGTATAATTAGGGTGACCAAAGTGGTCCATAGTCTGAAAAAAGAGAAAGAAAACTATAGAACTGTAATTCAGGGCAAGATGTCCTTTGTGAGGCCATATTAGTTCTCTTTTGTCACACTTTTGTGTGTCTGTTAAAGTGCCATTCAGTGCAAATAGCTTTTCTCTGTCTATCACTTCATATGCTGGGCAGTGTTGAAACCATGGATGAAAAAGGGAGGCAAAGGTGAGCGAGAATAACAGAGAGAGGTTTAAGTGGGAATTGTTTTATTACATATAGGTACTAGGGATGTCATGAGAACTGATACTGGTACCAAGTCGATACCAAAATTCAAAGAATGCAACTGTACTTTTTTCTGTGATACTGGAAAGAAAACTAAAATTCTGCAGCCATCATAGATGCACAAACTTTGATTTCCTTGGAACCGAATAATAACAGTTACGTTTTTTTTTTTCATATCCTGATTACATAACGCTGTTCCATGTATTCCTTTACTACCAAACCTTGTGTGTGTATACACTGATTAGACAAAACATTAATACTACTAAGAGGTGAAGTACAGTTGCATTTATCAAGGGGTAAGGCATTTAATTATTGAAGGTGATATATTAAAAGCAGTAAAACATGTAAAAACAAGACTCTTGGCAACAAACCACACTATGATGGCTAGACGACTGGGTCACATCATCTCTGAAACATCAGGCAGGTCTTGTGGGGTTTTTCTGGTATGACATACCTACCAAAAGTGGTCCAAGAAAGAACAACCGATAACAGGTTCATGGGCACCTAAGGCTCATTGGTGCCTATGGAGGCTCCACCTCACAGGAAGCCTTCTGAGGTCTTGTGGTGTCCATACCTCGAATGGTTGGTCAAATATGTTGTGGCAGCACATGTGGGACCTGCTCAGTATAGGGCAGGTGGTAATAAAGCTATGGCTGCAGGTTGGTGTATATATATCTTGTGTGTGTCTATATGTGTGTAAGCATATGTACAAGGCCTTTGTGCAGCCTCCCTTGGTGAAAAGACTGCAACGTTCAGCCCACATAAAGATCAATATTTAATGTCAACATTTGATAATTTTTAAAAAAATTATTATTATTTGCTCTCTGTAGATCTTGCAACTGTGCCAGAGCTGATGTGTGGTGCTGAAGGATGAGTCATTGCTCTGCCTGCAGAATTTTCCTGTCTCAAGTGTGATGATAGCAATCGTAGTGTTATTGCATGTTGTGCAGATGACTCTGTTAATCCTCCTTGACAGTGCAATACATTCGTCCCGATGCTGCAGCAGTCATGTGTTGCCGGCATTAGCATCAGCTCTAGTAACCATAAACCAAAAAAAAAAAAGTGCAGGAATATCACTCCCATCTGTGTCGTACTCTTTGGGCTGAGAGCACATGCTAACACTCAATGGAACTTTTTGAGCTGTCACTCATACTTTGGTTGTCCTGGCAACAGTGAGATATAACGAAGGAGTGTGTTTTGCCCTTGCATGGGCATTTTGTCCTTCATATCAGTGATTTTGTCATCATATGTATAGCAGAGAGCGTAATAGAAAAAAAAATAAAGCAATAATAACAAGAAGAACAATAATGAAATTAAAGGTAAAGAATTGGATACGAAAATGTAGGGTTGAAAGAAAGGGCAGAAGAACAAGGCTCTTGGTTTAGTACACAATAAACAAGACAGTCAACTAGGGTTTGTGCCACATCTCCAAAAGTAGTGGAGCATAAATAAATAAATATATCAAACCATAGCTGGGACAGAACAGAACTGACTGTACCACTGACTGACTGACTGACTGACATCAACTAACATTCATGCTTACATAGCCCATGTCAAAGAACAAGTACCAATAAACTGTTGCCAGGGTGCATTGACCCTGTGGGGTTCTGCTCAGATAGATAACTTTGCTAGCCATTATCTCTAAAGGACATTAAATCCTATTTTAGCAAGGTAACAGTAAAACATACTGAAATGTAGTAAACTTTCTTTACAGTGTTGTAAGAAACTGAGACCAAGTACATTATTTGGGTACAGTGGTAAAATATTCAATTGATTAGTAAGCTCTTGCACTGTTCTCTCTTCCTGAACAAAAATCTGGAAATGTTATGCCCAGCTGAAATAAAGATTTCTATAAAAGATGACTAGCTTAAAGATGACTAGCTTGAGACACACTTGACTTCTAAGTGCAAATGCATGTGGCTAAAATCTTATCAGGCTACAAAACAGATACTGGACACATGAAGTGACCAGGTGTAAACAGGGTCAATTGGATGACAAATCTGGAATCATTTTTTACACCCAGTGTAAAAAACCTGGTCCCGCTATGTGTCTAGTATCCTAGTATCGTATCCTGATACAATATCTGCATGCATTTGCAGTCAGATGTCAAATGCATCTCATGTTAGTAAGACTGGAATCCGATTGCTGTGTGGGACGGAATATTCAGGTTTGCTCATTCCACTGCAAATATTACTGGTGTTTCAGTGGTTCTGGGTGGGGTTTTGGTTGTCAAATGCGTCTTGAATCTAAGACCACCTCATTAAGTGGTTTGATTGATCGGACTGAAATGTCTTTTAAATGTGTCTTGGGTGCGTTAACACTTGCATTTTTATGTGGCTTGGCCTTGGCCTTACGGATATAATCCTGATACTCAAGACACATGAAGTGACCTTGTGTAAACAGTTTTTTTCATAAGTGCTCCATAAAGTTTATGGAGAGGGGAGATTTTTTCAACATATTACATTGCATGAGCTCAATCAAAATGTTGGGAGATCATCTCAGTACTTCAGAAAGTGGTGAGTCAAGTATGTTCTTGTAGTTCCGATGGACATGCCTTCATCAGACAGTCATATGAAGAAATTATGAATTCTGTGAAACACTCCTTAGTTTGTCACCCTCCTGCATGTACATATGAAGGTTGATCTTGCTCAATGTGGAATGTTTGCAAAATAAATGAGAGAAGATTTTAGAATGTTAGTTTTGTGTCAGTTTTCTCTGCCTCTTAAAACCTGCATTAGCTGCATTGTCTCCAAGACTTGTGGTTGGGAGTATTCCAAAAGTAACACTGGTCATAGCATTTAGACAGAAATCTTAAAAATGTGCTGAAAGAATATTTACCAACAGAATTACACCCCTGTTTGATGTTTTGGTGGAGAAGAACTTCATTAATTAACACCACAATCTCTCATACGCTGAACTTGCACTTTCTCTTTTGTCCCGAGCTTGTTGACAGCTCTGCTATTATGCAGCGCCTTTTAAAACCCTCTGTCTCACAAGCAGAGCACAATTAGTAGGCGGTCCTCTGCGCAGTTTGCGTGATTAGCTGCAGCCGTAGTAACTTGAATGCTAATTCTGGATGCATTGTACATACTGTGGCCACATCAAAGCACATTCTCAAGTATGTGCATCTGGCCCAATGGGATTAAACAACACAAGATGACAGGTAGTTTTAGAAACTGTGAGGGTTAAAAATTAATAAAATGAGAGAGAGAAGAGAAAAGGAGAGAACACTTGTTTTAAGTACTGCAGTCGGAGCACTCTGCTCATTGGAAGAGCTTTTAAGGGTGATAGATGGCCATGCAATCCATTACAGTTATTTGTCATGTGCTTGGGCACACATCTTCATAAACACATTACTGATGGAGAGCCCCAGGGGCCGCCGGCAGCAGACAGGGCTGCCCCACAATCCTGCAGTGCTTTCACAACCGTCCTGCTGTGCTTTCTGAAGGCTAAGCCAACACGCCCATGTAGGACAGCATGGCCCAGAGGAAATGTCTTCTAAACACCAGCTCCTCAATCCATGGAGTAGCTCCAGTAAGGTTAAACACATCTGTTAGCTGCAATAGATGTGAACCCTCGTGATAGATATTAGCATACAGTCATTGTCACTCCAACAGCAGCTAGCAGCTCTGGATCCTATGTGGTTTCCTCTTCCCTCCACAATTTTCGTCCTGCTGTTTTTCCCAAATGTTTTTTTTTTTTTTTTGCTTCTTTTTTCTTCTTTCCACTGCCTACCCTCTCTCTCTGTCAAGCAGTCAGTACTTCTCTTCTTTTTCCTTCTTTCTGAATAATCATATACATATATTATCTCATTATGTCATATTCCAGTCCCTTATGACAGCTCTAAAAGCTTGCACTTCTACATATAAAAAAAAATGAAAATGGAGAGAAGCAGAAGAAGGCAGAGTGAGATAGCTGGTGTGTGTGTGTGTTTGGTTGTTGGTAGCTGGACTGCTGCTGTGGTGGTTTGTCTTGTCAGCGTGACTTTAAACAGGCTTTTAGCTCAGCTCCCTCCTCTCTCCAACTGCATAGCAGCTCCACTCTCCCTCGCTTTGATCAAATCCGCACACACACATGCTCACCCATTTGCATTCACCCAGCATCCCCACACTTAACTTATTTATCCTTGCACACACATACATGTGTGCCCACACCCCGACAAGATAGCAAATGCATATGCTGTGTTACAGATGGGTGGGTGAATTTGTCTGTTGGCAAGTTTACATTTTTGATTGTCTTCATAACAAGTCTCTGTTTCTAGTCACAGTAAATTGGATGCCAGGTAACTGGGCTGTCCACTTTGCTCTTGTCGCTGAAGACAATCAAATACTCACAGCAATGCTCAAAATCTAGTAGAAATCCTTCCCTGGGCTGTAGGGACAGTTACTCCAACAGAAGCAGGATAAACTACCTTAATACTCACTTTTTTGGAAGTTGTTCCAGAACATCCTACAGATTCTTGATTGGATTGGGATCTGATTCATTTGGAAGACCATCACTCCTTCCTATGTACCTCAAAACATTCTCAAACAGTGTGTGCTGCGTTATTCTGTATAAAGAGGCCACAGCAAGAACAAGATGACCTTTTTCCATGGCTTCAAGGTCCAGTTCTGACACTCGTATGTCTGTTGCAGGTGCTTTTGACAAAGGTGAGCATGGGCACTTGACCGGTCTGCCGCTACACATCCAGCATATGCAGCAGTGGTGATATTCCTCTTACATCCATCATTAAAACTTTCTGTTCCAGTAGCCGCTCTATTACATCAAACCAGATAGGATAGCCTTTGTTACCTTTACTGGGAAGGTAAAGAGCCTTGGACGCCCAACACCATGTCAATGGTTTGTGGTTTGTCCTTTCTCTGACCATTGTTTGTAGGTACTCACCACTGCTGACAAGGCGCATCCCACAAAGCTAATAATTTTCTAAATGCTTCCCCCCAGTTTTTCTGACATAGTAATTTGGCACTTGTTGAAGTTGCTCTTCATGTTTACCCACTTCTTTCACAATAGACACCAAACATCGCAAACTGGTAAAAAATACTTTGGCTCATAAGTGTATGTTTTAGATAACATTCAGTGATTGTGCGTGCTGAACAGTCTTTTGCCAGTTTGTACTAGCTCTTTCTTTTTTATTTATAAAAGATCTGATTTGGGGTATATAAAACCTTAACCTAGCCTTCATTTACTTGTATGTGGCTGGTAGGAGTTAGTTGCAGCTGGTACATTTGTGCTTTGTAACCAGTATGTCAGCACAGGGACAGAAAAAGCTCAGAGAAAGTACAAAAGAACGGGTCTGGTGTCAAAGTTTTACTCAGTTACAAGAGGAAGCATGGAACAAAAAAATGTGTTAGCTTTGCCTAGCCAAGGGTGTGGAATTGTTAGAGCAAGGCTGTTGAACTGAAGAACTGGACCACATCTCAATCTCTACTAAACGTTCTACTGGTGTTCCCTCCCTGTGTAATATACAACCAAAGCCATCTCAAGCTGCAATTACTGATGATAAATCCGAAGTTTTGCTCAACTTTTCTTTCTTTCTGTGACTGTGCAAGTACCATAGTAGCTGAGAGCAAATGCAGGTTTGATGTGTTTTTTGACAGAAAGTAAAAGAAAAGTCTTGAAACGGCAGCGTTGGGCTTTGCGGAGCGCCTGTCGCCTTGATGTGTGTCAAAGCTTTGTGATGAGCAGGCACTTTCGCAGGAACCTCGGTGCAGTGTTAAATAAATGATTGGCATCTCCAGGGAGCGCCTCCATGGTGGAAACTGCTATGGGCGTTGAGGGAGATGTCTAATGCAGCCCACTGGCTACGTACTTGTTCGCTAATGCACTTATATTTAGAACTCATTAGCAGAGGAAGGGTGCAAATGATGGGGTTTTTCAAACATGTCCTTTATTAATTACGTACAACTGTCTATCATGATGGAAAGAGAGAATATAGGACAGAAAGAGAGAAATTGGAGGTTAGTTCTTGCTGGTTCACCATGTACACCTGTCATTTAAGAATAGGAATAAGTATTCAATTAATTGTTCCTACATTTACTGACCATTTTGTTTAATAGGAGCACTACTGTCATTTGACCTCAGTTCCCCCCAGTGGAAGCCCACATATGATGGAGCAGAGGAATCTATCAAAGTGCATGCCTAAAGAAACACATTACATGATTATTATTTTTTTTCATGATTATTTTTTTTCACGATTATTTATTTATATCTGCAACTCGGTCAGGTATTTAGTTTATGTTTAGTTGCCATATGCTGGAGTTGTTTAGGTGTATTTACCCTACATGTACAGGATTTTGTCGCACTTTTGCATTAGACTCCAGAGACTTCACCTAAAAAGATGAGTGCTGAAAATGGTTTCTCTAAAACTTCTGGCTAAACTTCAATAGGCAACACAAAATTGGCTCCTTAAGATTATGCACATTTTAATTGGTTTTCGATTTATTCGTCACTTACTGAAATGAGCAAATGAAATCTTGTGTTTCACTTTATCAGCGACTTTGCTTTGGATCCAACAGCTATCAGGAAGGACACGGCAGGCTGAAGAATATTTTAAACACTTAAAAACTCACTGGATTTAAAGGTTCTTTACCAAGGTTCTTCAGGGTTCCTCAGACTCACACATCTCTGTTACAGACATATTATCTTATGGCATTACTCAAGAAAACATTTGTGGCACCCTTATTTTTGAGGGTGAAGCAGAATAAATACTTTAATACTTTGACAAGGGCCAAACATATTTGTACCAGTTCCACTGACAGATTTCAGATATTGCACTTTTACAATGTCAGTTGCTGTAATAATCAGAAAATTGAAACATTAACATATTAATGTAAGGAAACCGTACATAAAACAGATTTTGCATGTGTCCACTGAGACAGGTCAGTACTATTCACATGCATTGTGCAACATATTCCTGTCTTAATTTTGGCTCATTACGAGATTCACAATTAGGTCTGGACCTTACCCAGTTTCCCTTTGGAGTGGAATGGAGTGGAAATCTTTGATGACAGTAAAACACATTTTTTATAAGTGTCCATCTGTTGATTTTAAGTCCCACCTGCGCAAACAACCTGCTCTCGTAAAAGAATTTATACAAAATTAAATGTTTTTTTATTAGATATTTTTCAAATGCAATCATAAAAGCCCCGGCTGATGAAATCTACTCTGCTGCTACTCACTTTAACATTTCTTTACATTTCGTATCATTTCATATCCTGAGAATATGTATTCATAACACCCTGCTGGCATGCTTATATTATAAGTTTCTAGAAGAAAACTTAATCTTGTGTCACAAATGTATTTCTTCTGAAACCTCAAATCACCCCCATACCACCCTTGTAGATTTTAAGCCAGTTGGAGTGACAATACTTCTATGTAAGATGAAGTGTTTATACACAGTAAAGCCTTCCCTCAGTGTTCCCACTGTCTGATTTCTTCAACTCTGGAACTGTAGGCATTTCTTTCTCTGACCTTTTCTTCTGGATTTCTTGTATATGGATGCTGCAGCAGTTACATTTCCAGATGCAGCTTGCATTATACTTTGTGTATTCTGGCTGGTTGCGTAGAACAGTAACATCCAGTAATAAATAACCCACCTCTTCAGAGAATACTTGGACGAATAGCAGAGTACTATGGTCACCTTATTGACTTGTGCTTAGTAATGTCTAAAGCTTAGAGGTATCTTTGAACTATTAGTCTATTCTAACTAGCTAAGGTTTTTCTTGGGTGAGTGTCTGCCAAATGCCGTAAATGTAAATGTAACTCCACTAAAAGTAGATTATAGACATAAGAGAAATAAATATTTATTTGAATATCTTGAATTCAAATCAATCAGAATTGACCAAACTAATACCATGAGTAGGGTTGTTATATTCCTCAAATTTGCGGTTCAAATATTTAGAAACATCTGAACACCTAGGGCCTCTTGTGTTGAACTGAACTGAAGTAGCTAAATATCTTGTACTTCATTCATCATGTTCTGAAGAAGACACTACAGGATAAATTCTTACCCTGTTTTTTAAGAGTACCACAAGTATGCTAATGGGTCTCTGCCTGTTCATTTCACTATGTTTAAATACACTTAAATACATTTACAGTACATTGAAAGTATGCTGTAAAAAATGCAATATTATATAGTAAATAACTGAATGTGGCCAGTGTTTTGCCAGTATATTTCTAATCACTTTCACAGTACTGATACAGTAGTTCTGCATTTTAGCACTGTCAGGCCCCCGGGGCGATCCCAAGCCGCCACCCACAGGCCCACACATGGACCTCCACCTTAGTTTCGTCATGTTCGTGTTCATGTGTGTTTGGTTCTTTTCACGACTCATGTTTCGGTTCTGCTTGGTTTTTGGTCTTTTGTTTGGTTCATGTGTTTCACCGGGGAGTGGGGGTACCTAAGGTGCAACACCATGGTTCAACGCTGAGAATCTTTTGGAACCTTGAGGTCTCCTAAGAGGTTCCCCATACGACTAGAGGTGTGTTAAGGCCAGCTTTGGCTCAGTATCCGCGTTCAGGAGCAGGTCACCCTGCTAACCACGTTATCAGTGAGGCTCGCTCGCTCACTTTCAGGATTCACTGGCTACCCATGTCCAAGCTAGGCGACTCAAGCTCACAGCCACAACATTCAAATACAAACTACTCAAGACTGTCTAAATTAACACACTTTCCCAATATGACTTATTACTGTAATATCCAACAATGTACCTTTCTGGCTAGATATAAATGTCATCATCATTTATAGCTGTATTTAAAAAAATTATTTAAGATAATTGCAGCATTTCCTCTCTAAATGTACAGCATAATGCACATTAATGCACTACGGTCCGGGAGTCGAAGTTTGAAGCCGGGGCCATGCTGCTTTGCCATCAGCGGCAGGAATGGGTAGATGCCATTTTCTTTCCTCCCCTCCCTAAGCAATGCCAGCACAGGCGTCCTTTAGCTGGTGCGGTAAACCTGGGGACCCAACATTTTCGTTCGAGCATGTTGGCTGCTTAGCAGTGCTGCATCTGTTCCAGTTTGAAAAGAAGTGGTGATTGGCTTTGCATGTATCAAAGGATACATGTTAAGTCATTGCTAGCGCTAGGGGGCATTGCTAGCACTAGGGGGAATTGCAACCAGGTCATTTTTTTGGCATTACTAAAAAACTAATGATAACCAAAAATAAAATTATGAATTTTTTAAAAACCTAACCACATGTCAGACTAAACCACTTGATAGAAATAGTTTATATATACAGCAGTGTAACTTCCCAGAGCTGTAATAGCCAATCATATTCATACAGCATAGCCAAGAATAGCCACAGTTCTGCACACAGCCTGGTAATTGCCTCCTCTTGCCGCTATGTCTCTTCTTGCATCCCTCTTGTCATTAGTCAAGTAAAGGTGTTGTAGGTGTGAGCAGTGCGCTCTGGTCTGGTGCTTGGGTGAGCAGCGATGACTCTTCTCTCCATGGGTCCTCTCCTGCCCTGCGCAGGGGTCAGGCCTCGAGAGCCTCATTCGTACTCTGACGCTTCACACTCACGTGCCCTTGATCCAGCAAATTCCAGGTGTCAAACGGTTTCCCGGGAAACCAGAATTGAAATAGAACAGAGATGGCGATTCTGCCTTTGCTGTTGCTGTGGTAATGAAGCAAGGATGGAATCTGATGTCTCTGATGCTCGGAGGTACTTTTAACCACAAAGTCGTTTGATGTTTGACTTTTTGTCCACCAGAGATCAGATGGAGTCCTGATTTCATAACACTGGATTGCCAGTAGTGCATAATGGACATAGCCTACTATATATATTGTGACTTTGTATAACGTGAGAGAGTGTATTTTTCCCTGTCTACATTTGTTTGGTTGCAGAGGGACTAAATGTCATCTCTTTTGCAATTGTATCCCTCTCACTTTAATAAAACCATGCACAAATCTCATTGTCTCCTGGTATTTCCCCTGCTGTGTGTTTTCTGTATCCCCCCCCCCTCTCTCTCTCTCTCTCTTACTTTCACATCTACTGCCTTCTTTAGTCCCTCATCATGTCATCTCGCCATCTTTTTTCTCGTCCTCCTCTTCGCCCCCCCTTTGCTCTTCGCATCTGCTCTTGCACTGATTGTTTCAGTGTGAGGCTTAATTAGCTCAGGTGTGAGAGCTCTTGAGGGCTAGAGTTCTGACTTCTTCAGCTTTTGCACAAAAACAGTCCATTCGCTGGAACCCTCCTCATCATATATCGCCACATACTTTTCTTTTATTGCTTTTGTTTACATCCTCCATTTCTTTTAGCAACTAACTGAGACATCTACTTGTTTTTTTAGTTTGCTTGTTGTCATGCATAGAGTATTGTATAAAGTGACAAAACTGGTTGTGTGCTTACTTCTTTGATTGCATACTGGAAACTGCAGACAGTTTTAGTTAAATGGAAACATTAACACTGTTTTTTGAGACATGAGTCTCAAAAAACACAAGTCATGATCTGTCCTCAGTTGATTTTTTCCCTTGTCTGTTAGATGTCATTTAGAGAAAGGACAAATCGCAAAGCAAATCAAACTCAGTAAGTTAAGGAATGTTGATTCAGGGTGATACACTAAAGGGTAATCAGTTCATTATATTCAGATCTCTTTTTGAACACACACACACACATACAGTATATATATATATATATATATTTATTCTCCTGCAGATGCCTTGCACATGGATGATTGGGCTATACCTGTGGGGTGTGCGATGGGGATGTGAAGGAAGTAGCTTAATTTGTAGGTGTATTAAACATGGCCATATGGGTCTGCCAGCAGTGGCCAAAATCTAAAGACGAATCTGGCAGACAGTTGTTTCATGCTTTGTGAATAATATTTTCTTCATTTCCGGCCAGAATTGCTTTAAGAAGTCAAAGCAAGTCTCAACCAGCTTCTAAAGGAACATTATGTAGGCAACTACATATCATGAACATGGAGAGTGGCACACAAGAGTCCTTTGCTCACTCCTGGTTAAGAATGACAAGAATTTTCTGTAGACTAGGATTTTTGACACTGCTGGTAGACCTGTATGACCGTATGCTCTTCAATTGGCAGGAAATGGAAAAGTTTAAATGTAAATAATTAATTTGAAAGCATTTCTGTTGATCCCTTCATTGTAGAACTTTCACAGAATGTAAAGAATAACTGCCAGATTCACATGATGTCAAAAACCTGTTTAACTGATAAAGGCTACTTGCCCAGTTAACTGAGGTGGGGAACCCTCCAGTTTTGAAACTGGCAGATTGAGAATCACATTAAACAATCTCTCTCTACCAGTTAGAATGATCTATTAAGCCTTTGGGAAACAGGGCACATATCAGTATAAACATGCGCCGCCACTCGAAAATGCTTTTGTGCTGTTAGAGGTCTTTACTAGTTTTGCCGTGTTCTGATACTGTACTGGACTGAGTGATGTACTCTTAGTGTGTATCAGGTTAATGGTCTTAAAAAGTCTTTCCCATTAATTTTACACATCTTACAGTAGTTTCGGAACACGCAACGAAATCCAACGCAGCGGAACATACACGGCACGCATGGCTGAAAGGAACTTTATCACAATGTTTGTTTCATAACAGACACAACATGTGTTGCGAGGCGAAAACGGTATCTGTTTGTCTTGCATTGGAATACAAGCTACCAACATACTACAGTGTATGGCTTGAATAAACAGTGTGAAAGACTACAGCAGCATTATAACTATATTCCAAACTAATATGCTTAAAATATAGCAGTAAATTCCCAGTTTGCATGCATGCTTTATCTGCAGGCATGCTGCTAACGTTAGCAGCAGGTGTTGTGGGGGACTTGGCTTTCAGTCCACCAAATACGGTACACCTTTCAGCTTTTAGATATATCTTGTGTTTGACCAGTGGTTTGCTCAGGTAAGAAGTGTTTCCATGACCAGCTTTGCATTTGTCTGCATCAAGTTTTAAAAAAAAAACACACTTGAGACCTCTTGACAGTGTGTTTTGTATTCAGTGATATTAAGTGATAATGTTGATATACTACTAGCAGAAAAAAGTGAAAGATGGTTGGTTCTCCTCAGTCTAGTGGGAACAACCTTCCAGATTAATCTGCTCTGCCTTGTATTGAGACTCTGTGCTTTCATGTTCTTGAATAAATGTGGCAGCAGAGAGTGAGAGGTTTTTACTCCTGTCCTCTTCGTGTTACAGATTTATAGGATTTTGATAAGTGTGCACAGAAATATAGTTGCTCAAGCAGTTACACTCGAAGTCAGAAATTTTACTGTGAATAAAAAGTAGGAGGGTGGAGCATATTATACCCCTCTAATAACAATAGGGGTGCACATGCTCTAGTTGCTCCATTGTTTAGGCACCTATGCATCTGTGCTCCTACTCATTCATGCAATTATCTAATCAGCCTATCATGTCACAGCAGTGTGATGCATAAAATCATTAAGAAACAAGCTTGTTTATTGGTGCTAAAGGGGCTGGGTTGAATATGTCTGTAACTGTGGCTCTCCTAAGTTTTGCATTAACAACGGTCTCTAGAGTTTACACAGAATGGTGATAAAAGGTGAAGTGAGGGGCAGTTCTGTAAACAGAAACACTGAATGACCAGGCTGATTTAATCCAACAAAAATCATTCATGCTGTACAATTGTAGTAAACAGAAACACGTTGAACCTTGAGGCGGATGGGCCATAACAGCAAAATACTATTTCAGGTTCCACTTCTGTCAACCGAGAACAGAAAGCTGAGGCTGCAGTACCCAAAGACTGACCAAAACTGGACAGTAATCTCAATTTCTGCTGAGGCATACAGGTGGTCGGGTCAGAATTTGATGCCAAATGCCTGAATTCATGGACCCAACCAACCTGCCTTGTGTCAACAGTCCAGGTTAATGGAGGTGGTGTAATGGTGTGGGGAAGGTTTTCTTGCATCATATTGTGCTTGTCAATACATATAGAAAATACTGCATAATGTCCACCATGACGTTGCACCACGTCATGAAGCTAAAGTTGTCTTAAACTTGTTTCATAAAACATGACATTCATTAGTGCGGGGATGAGCATTTTTATGGCAGCCTTCAGAGTCTCCAGAATCCACTTGTCACCAAAGCAAAATTTTGGAGGAAATGTTATAGTGAGTGAAAGCAGTGGCAAAAACGTACATTACTTTTATAATCTTTGGCAGCATTGAAAGCAATAAAACTAGAGAAGTAGAAGTAAAGTCAAAGGATACCATACCAAGTCTGACTTAACAAGAATACCAGGGACTGTTTTTATTATTATTAGTATTATTATTATTATTGTTTGTCATCTATTAGCTCTGCTTATCCATACAACCTTAGCACAAAGTTGGAATGCTGACCCTGCATTGCTGCTTCCAACTTTGTATTTGGATATTGTCAAATATATTATTTATGGTATATGTACCTATACCTGTGAGTGAGTTTCAGAAACGATATAAGGTGTGTTCAGAAGTCCAAAGGGCTTAACCAGGTATTCTGTGGGGGTCATGTGGGGTCCTGACCACTAAAAAAAAAACAGAAAGTATGCAGAGAAACAGGTGGACCACAGTCTAAATTGTAGAACTACAAAGTGTTGCTGTTTGATAAGTGGATCTGATAAAATGGACAGTAAGTGTAGAAACAGAGGAGTATTAATGTTATTACTGATCAGTGTATACAGTGGCTATGAACTGTATTCACCCCCTTAGATATTTTCTTGTTTAGTGCTTTTGTAAATGGAATCATGTTCAATATAAGATTTTACAAAACCAATGTCAAAGTGAAAACAGATGTCTACAAAGTAATGTAAGTTAAATTAAAAATAAATAAGGTAAATTAAGTGATTGCATAAATATTCACCCCCTTTAAAGTGACTGACCTAATTCAACAGAGGTCCAGACAATTGTTAACTCAAAGGTCTCACAATTAGTGAAATGAAGGTCACCTGAGTGCACCTGGGACGGGACCTTGTTAATCAGTATTCCTGGCTACTAATACATAATGAAGACAAATAAACACTCCACGCTACTCAAGGTTATTGAATATGGCACATGTGTAAATTTAATATGGCACTATGTATGAATCTGCCTAGAGCAGGCCATCCTCACAAACTGAGTGACAGTGCAGGAAGGAGACTAGGGAGAGAGGCAACCAAGACATTTATGACTACTCTGAAGGATTAGCCTGGACCTTTCAGACAGGTCCAATTGATCATGATTCCATCTATAAAAGCACACATCCATGCATATGAAAAGTGCATTTAAGTATATTTTTAAAGGTATACCTAATATGCGGTACACACCTCTAGCATTGCACCATAAACATATCTAAATACATACTAAATTATTTTGGAACAACTTATTGCCACTTAAGGATACTTAACCTGTGGGTAAGCTACATTTAAATCCATTTTTTGGGGGACAACCTAAGCAAACTTATGTTTAAAAAGTATATACATAAATCTACTTATTTGCATACACTTCTTATTTAAGATTTACTGCAACTGCAAGCTTAAGTCCAGGTCGAGACTTAAATTACAGTATTATTGCAGTAAATTTTGCAGTTGCAAAATTAAAAAGGAAATCTTATGTGCTTCAATATGTGATGCATACTTCCTAAGTTTGTATACACTTTTTACACAATACACTTAAACATAACATGACAATTAAATACAATTTTGATTAAATGAGCTTTCAGCTTGTGAAGAAATGGATTTATTGAACAGTACTCTGGTCAGTGGTTGCTCAGTGGTTAAAGCCCCAGGCTATTGATCACAGCATTGTGGGTTCAGTACCCAGGCTTGGCACGCTCCCTTAAGCAAGGTTTGCTATGGGTACATTTGCTCACTAGTATGTATGTGTGTGTTTACTGCGCAGATAGGTTAAAGTCAAATTCCATCTGTGTCTATCACACATGATGAATAGGGGTGTCTTGACAATAAAAGAAACGTCAGTTAAAGAATTGTATTACTTTATAATACATTTTATGGAAATACAGAGAAACACATTGTGTTTTTATAAAGTAATTGAAATAGAATATGTACGTTTATTATACTTTACCTTGTTCTAATATGTTTGTGGTTCTCTTAAGTACACTTCCTTTTCACAGGCATGCATATATTTGTGTGTGTGTGTGTATGTGTGTAAGTGTGTTAGTGAGTGTGTGTGTAATTTTTTTTATCTATTTTTTAATACCTGTATAGTCCACTAGGGTCCTTTTGGGTTTCAGACTAGAAACACATACTACATGTTAATTTCTGACCAATTGTTATTGAACATGAGGGATTTCCAAGCTATTGATTAATGCTGTTAATATGATTTTATGAACTGACAGATATATTACAGAAAAAAATGAATTAGAGAAATACACAGCAGTCAGCTGCAAATGCTCTCTCTGCAGAGCTGACGCTGAGGTATTTACAGTGGTGACCTGCGGCAGAGGTGTGTGGGGATGATGTCAGACTGAGGGCTTTTACAGTCATATAATGAGGCTGTTTGGAGAGGCTCTCTCATGGACACGGTTGTTATTGCTTGCATAGCGCTTGTTTCTGTTTCTCTCTCTCTCACTCTCGCTCTCTATCTTTCTCCTTTCTGTCTCTCTCTTACTCCCTTCTCGATCTGGAATGTTTATTTATTTATTTATTTATTTTTGCAGAGATACACACCTGGATATACTGCTGTGAAATATTCACTGATTACATACATAATCAGATTACATCTTTTGACTCTGTGTGGTGAATACAGTGCTTTTTTGTTGTCACTGTTTTGCTGATTCATATGTATTAAATGTTCTGTGGCTTCCATTCTCTCACTTTCCCCCTCTCCCTGTCTCTCTCTCCTTCTCTCTTCCTCACCCCAACCCCCCCGGAAACCATTTGTACTGCTGCAGACAGGGCCTATCGAAGATTATAGCAGTGAAGCCATTTCCTCTCATTCTCTTTAATCCCCTCACTCACTGAGACAAGCTCTGCATCACAAGGCTCAAAGCAAGTCAGCCACCTAATTACAAATAAAAGACCATTGATATGTTCTTTTCTTTCTAACTGCTTTCATTGACACAAGTCTGGGGAGCACTTGTAGTTGGCTGACCCATATCACAGCATTTACATAATATTCCATTAGCCTTTCTAACCACTACCTGCTGTGTAGTGGTCATATTTGTTCTTAGACATTACCATGAATTAATGAAAAACAGTAGTGAGGTTTACCACAGTTTATCATTTGCTATTCAAATTGATGTTTTCCAAGCTATCAAAGGAGTAGAAAGCAACCAGCACATTTGACCTGGCTAAGGTAGGAAAATAAGTGTCAGATGGATACTAATTAAGCTGAGCATGATGCCGAAACCTAAAAGGTCCTCGTTTTCTCTCTTCGTAACCTCATCACGCAGTTAGTCTGTGTGGTGCTTCATTAGTTGCATCAGTTGTGCCTAAGATCACCATATGTCTGGATTGGCTAGGGGATTGTTGACTGTGCTATATAAATATAGGTCAAGTCAAAAGAGCTGTACAAAAAGTTCAGAGAAGAGATGATTCTCTTGCACAAACAAGAAAATGATACAGAAGAGACCAAAGGTACTGAATGTTACTAGAGCTACAGATAGAAGCAGATTTACAAGTTAAAGGTACACTGGCTACACTTCCTGGACATAGCAGAAAGAAGAAGCTATCACAAGCTGTCACCAGATTCCTGGTCAAAAACCCTCAAGACTGCAAAAGATCTTTTTTTCACATAATTTGTTAAATGTTCCCCTTTTTGCAGCACGCAAGCCAACCTTTTTTTGCCATCGTGTAGATGAAGAATTGCCTCCTTAAGAGCTGAGAAGGGATGATACTGTAAGGGCAATAGTTCCACACTTGCATGGTGCATCAGACAAGCTGATGATGTAACAGAACATTAGAAGACCCCATGTCCGGTATGATCCAGTTTAGAGCCGAATAGCATTAAAATTATTACATTGATGCACATACACATTTTTTGTGTCTGTCTCATTCACTGATCTTACTTATTTAAACACACACACACACGCACACACACACACACACACACACACACACCCCTCACTTACAGAACTTATGCAAAGCCCAGTGGAAGTGGAGTGCTAATGAGTTGTGTGTACTTGTGAGCTTCTCATGACTTACATCTGGGGATCTCTAATGAGAATGACGTGTCATATAATTAATTCCTATTCTTGCCAAATTAACACTCAATTAGTGTGCGAGCAGTCTCAGTGCGCACGGCAGCACTAAACTGGCACCAATGGCAGGAAAAATCACATACTCATTCACGAACACCTCATAAACCATCATAAACACTCTTCGCCATGCTGCAGGGAACCAAGTTCTCAGAAGATAACAAAGACATTCAAATGTCTGCATTATGTCTGCATATGTTTTACTTTACAGTTTTCCTTTTTCACTTGTTCACTGTGACTAATTGAAAATGAAACTATCATGGAAAATCCTGCTTTATTGGCTATGCCATGCCATTACTGGTTTTAAATTGGTATTGAACTATTCGCACACCTTAGAACTAGGGATGCACCGATCCGGCTTTTTCAGTTCCGATACCGATACAGGCATATAAACTTGCATATTAACCTGCATATTAGTCGATACCTGATACCGATCTAATACCATTGTTGAATTAATAAACCATATACCTCACCCTGTGGGAGACACTTAAGGCATCAGGATTGACTTTAACATTACTTTACTAACTTTGTAAGACAAAATATAACAAATGAACAACACATAGACATACACTATTTTTTTTGTCACTAAAATAAACAATTGTCACAACATTCCAGCACTAAATATCCAATTCTCCAATTGTTTGTTATACTATTTTATGTAAATTAATGTGGCTAAAGTATTTATGAAAACTCAAATATATGCAGGTTGACAGGATCAATGCTAAACATTAAACTAATCAGATATGACTGGGGCAAAAAGCAGAAATAATAGGGACATCTATATACCTATCCATTTACCTATTAAGCCACACTGAATCAGGCCTTCAGACCAGTTTTTGGACTGCAGTTTCGATGATAGAGGGCAGAGAGCAAGCCAAAGTTTTACAGATTTACCAACCAATAAAGAGATGTGGAACTTTAAGTCTATGCTAGTTATTCATTCATTAATTTACCCATCTGCTAAAATGAATTTGAATTGTAAATTTTAAATACTTTCATAGCCAAAAGTGATGAATGTGATTAATTTAGATTAATTAATCATAGAGCATGTAATTAATTAGATTAATTTTAATTAATATATTGTCTGCTTTATTTAGACTTCATAATGTATGCTAATGCAGCATCAGGCACACTAAAAAACAAAGAAGAAACATGGAAGCCTGAAAGTTACTCCAAAGTCATGCAAGGCAGTAAGAAAAAAGCGTAAAAAAAACATTGTTGTTTATTTCTGTTTCAGGTAAACTGGAGAAAGAGAGTATGGGGGCGAGTATGGAGGCTTATGATGTGCTGTGTTGTTTGGTGGAAGGAAAAGGATTCTCCTGAATTTGATTATAGAGTGGTGTATTCAAGAGCACCCCGGAGGGCGTTGATGCTGTCTGAGGCATGTATCAGCACAGCTCTTTTATTTTTATCTGAACTGTTTTATTCTTTCCGTATGGAGCGTCCTCACAAGGACAAATGTACAGCTGCCAGAGTACTATCAATGTAGTACAAGTTTGTGTCATAATTTGACTAGACTTGTGACATTTTCTGTCCTGATTCTCTGCTTTTGAGACAAAATTAATAAAAGTGGTTGACAATTAATACTTTGAAATATAAAATGACAAACTCTTATCTTAGAATATTTAAAAATAAATTAGGAAAAGCAGTATTTACCAAGTTAGCTAGTGCAGAGTATAAAAACAGCTATGGAGAATTTCTAAAGCCAAAAATATGAATTGCATAGGCTGCCAATCACACACAATGACTACCTGTGAACACTGTTCTTAATCAGAAATATTACTATTCTGTGATAAGCTTATTAATACTTAGAATGTTACTGAATATAGCCAGACATATGTTAAATGCTTAAATGTAAAAAAAGAAATCTGTAAAAATCATATAGATGTGTAACCTGAACATCAGACCAATATAATAAAAGCCAAGATCTGAAACAGAGATGAAAAAGAATCAAAAACCAGCACAACAATAACCAAACCAAAGCCAAAGGATTCCGTCTAGAAAAATTAAGTGAAAATACAAACAGGGTCAAAACACTGTGATTGCGTAAGATACCAAGGCTCTGTCACTGGGCAAACAGAGGCAATGCTTTATGAAGTAGATATCAAAACAAACAGGTTACAGAGGGACAGGTAACAAAGCACAGGTAAAAACAGTTAGTACTCTAAAGATGAGGTCAGAGAGAAGGAACCATGATTGGTGGAGTCAGGCGTCACACGGATCCCCCATAGCATGTTGGTACTTGGAGTTCTTATTGCTAATCTTATTCGTATACGTTAGAAGAACCAGACCTGCAAAGAATTACAGACTAGAGAGTCAGTAGAAAGTGTGACAGTACTACAGGGTAGTTCCTCCCTTCGGTCTCAAAACCTTGGTTTTGTGTTGCGTTATCATGCTGGAAACAGCCATTAGAATATGGGTAACCTGTGACCATGAAGGGATGCACATAGTCAGAAACAAGAGAAGACGTTTTAATGATCCTGAAGTGTACAAAGAAACCATTCCATATACTATTACACCACATCCTACCAGCCTGGACTGATGACACCAGACTGTTGCCACCCAATTCTGACCCTACCTTCCAATTTGTGTGCTTCAGCAGAAATTGATTACCTGAAGCTGCTTGCCTTGTATCTGCAGGATTTCATGCACTGCATTTCTGCCAGACTTTAGGCATGAATAGGTGTATAGGTGTGCCTAATAAAGTGCTCAGTGAATGTATAATCGGTCAGTGATTTTATAAAAAAAAAATGTTTCTCACTCTTTAGCTCAGCGGAGGCTGCACATATCCAACTCTGTTGGCTTTGTGTGGTTATAATTGTGGGGTGATTTGCAGTCTTCAAGGGTCATCGTTTCAGTGCCAAGCAGGAGAGCCTTACAAAGCACCAATAAAGCAAAGCAGCAAACCACATTTTTTCCCTTCCCAACTGATCAGCTTTCTGAAGCCCCTTCAGGGGACTGGGGGTTTACTGAGGGGAGTAAATCAATTCTTTATTTGGCTTACATGTGTACGATTTTGTCTTGTGGGCTTTAGGCAGAAATCTTGAGGCTCTGGCTTTCCTGCAAGACAGCAGGAAACTAATAAAACAGCACAATAACAATAACCTCCATTTGAGCTCAGCCCATTTCCTTTCAATAAGGGAAAATAACTCCATATTTCTCTTTGTCACCTGTACGACTGAAATACAAATGAACTCTGCACATGCAGGCTTGGGTAATTTTGTTTTCTAGACAGTTGTTATTTTGTTCCTTTATTTCCGGACACCGAGAACAAAATGAGGGGGGGGGGGGGGGGATTTTAAGTTATATATACTGTAGATTTTATGTGTTGTTTGACCTGTTTCACCTATATAGAAAACAGAGAGATTGCTATACTTTACTGCACAGCTACAAATATGTGTCAGGTTAGCATCAGACAGATGTATCACTTTGTTTCCTGTGCAGTTCAGTCTGTGTGTGTCCGCTCTTTTCCATTGTGTAGAACTTGCCCATGCCCACTTGAAACCCACCTAGTCCACCCCTGTGAGCCGCACATGATTTTGTTGGCTGGGTTGTTTTCCTCTTCTTCCAGTGAACTATTACTCATGCCAATGGCTGCAACACAAGCTCAGATCACATGGTTGATCCATCCTTGTACTTAACAACTGGAGAGGTTTTTTAATCCCTTTTATCTCCAAAAATGGTTAAAAAATGTTCTAACTGTCACCGTATCATAGCCATTTTCTGTTAGAATTGACAGTTGGCAACAGTATCTATGGTGGAGGCAGGGGAATGTATTAGCCATGGAATTATGGACCTTGAGTTGCATGGAGGCTTCAAATTGCTATATTCCATCCCTATGCAATCCATCCTCTCTTTTCATAATCCTCCAATCCCAGGATTTTCTCAGCAGACTATGTAATGGCCTCATGTTGTGCACTTGTCAAACATGAGAAATGAGCATACAGTGAAATAATAATAATTTATATTTGAATTCTTCACATCTAAAAAATATATTCAAAGTTTCATTAACAGTGAATTCAGTATTAAGTAGTTTGCAACAATATTAAAGATGGATCAGCCAGCCAGCCATGGATCATCAGATTAAAGAGACAGACTTAGACTGGACTTTTGCTACGTTAACTTTATGTAGTAGTCCAATGATGCCATCTGACCACTGTTGTGACATTGCAACCTAAACTTCTGCAGTGTGTTCATGCTTTAAGTGTGTTTTGTAAGGGGTTACCAAAACTCCTGTCCCATGCACTTTCCTGTGAAAAGAAGAATTATGTGTCATGAAGAAAGTATCAGTGCCATGATGTGTGTGGTGGAAAACTTGTGACAGAAGAAGCTCTGAGTCAGTATCGAAGTGAGTATCAAATTTATTGAGAGAAGTACAAAGCAAAACCTTAGTTTCTGCCTGTCTGCTCTGAGCTCTGCATGGTCTGCAGGAGCCTTTATCATCGCTGGGCTTTACCCTTACCCGCTCAGCAATGTTTGACCAGATAGCCTTATATGGTATAAACAGGCTATACATTTATCTGTTACTTGCATGAGAACTGTCCCAGGAATTTGACCCCACTGACCCAGTCTGGTCCCTGTTTATGGGGGGTCATTCTAAGGTAAGTGCTGACCGGAGATCGTTCTGCCCTCCAGTCGGCAATTGCACCCTGATAAAGATAAGCAGAGACAGACAATAACAGTGTGGACAGACCCGGTACAACATAGATAAATAACACAAAGTGACCGAGGTCACCTTACGTATCACAGAATATGCAACAACCATTTAGGTATTGATTATGAATCATAAATAACTTCCATTACATGTGTTACACAACTAAAGGGTGGTCCTCCTTACTAATAGGAGCACTGGGTTGCATTACACTTAATGATTTCCGTGTCTTTTCTATGACCCTGGCATGCTGTAATTTTCACTTTGTCATCACCTTTGCCATGCGACAAGTGCCAACTAATTTGTGAAGCTGTAATTTCTCATCTGCTTTCCCTCTCCCCTCTCTTGTAAAAAAAAGAGAACATGCTGCATGACTTTCAGTCGCTCATAAACATGGGTTATTTCATCACCTCTACACTCATGGGGCCTGCCCTGTGTGTCCTGCACATTACCAATAGTTGTTTTGGAAGAGTCCATCTCATGATTGGGAAAGGGTTGTGTCCAGTGGGGTGTCCCTGTCAAACTGGGTCATCTTCAGATCGACACATAAACGTTTAACGTTGCTTAGCTATGATATTATTAATCTGATGTTTAGATGGCCACCCTAAAACCTTTGCTGGTTAGCTTCAATCCAGAAAAAGTGCTTGTCCTTCATTTTCCACCTAGAACAGGGAAACAACATGGTGTTTACTGCTGGGTGAGCAAGAGCTTTGTTGTTTCAAGTAAGTTGTAAATGGGGGAAAATATTACTGGAAGCATGGAGGGAGAGGTGGCTGTGTGAAAGTGAAATTCAAATTGTGAAAACAATGTAGGGCATATAATAGTATGGGCATGGTAATGCTATAGGATTTAATCCACTCTTCTTTTGGTTTCCTCACCCATAAAATATGGCTACTGCAGGATCAAAAATTTATTTAGCGCTTAGTAAGCATAGCATTGGCAAAAACAACCATCCTCATTCTCAAGAAACAACCATGAACTTAAAACTCACTTTTCTGAAATGTAAGGACTTGACCTCTAGAGCGAGGATGTCGGAACAGCGTGCCACGGGGTAGCTCGTTGGAAAGTGTGATTTATTCTGTACTGGCATCTGAACAGATGCTTATTTCCAGTAGAGATGTTTACAGATTGAGGTGAATCTGCCAGACAGTGAGGGCTTATAGCAGGGTATGCTGTTTACCCTTAGGTTCTTTAATAGGAGGATTACTCAACAGAGTGTTCATTGGATGTTTTTTGGGTGTGTTTGTGCAATAATTAAATGATCTGAACACACAACAAACACACATACATACATACACCTTTTTTATCTTAACCATTTATTTTTAGGATTTACTTTTTGATTTCTTTGGTTCTTGTAGTCACAAAGGAAGTTGACCCTGGCCTCAGTTACTGTGCATGACCTGCACACAAAATTCAGCCCAGGCATACACTGTATAAAACAGACATTGGTCTTGCAATAATTGAATACTGATTGTGATTATTTGCAGAATGATTCACTGCATTTTGAAATAATTCAGTATTCATTATTTTTTATAAAATGTGTTTAATACAGGAATGGGGCTTAGGAGCTATTTATACTGTGGATAAATACAGAAAGTGAATATACAAAGCTACAGTACTGTGCAAATGCTTTAGGCACCTGTGAAAATGAAAACTCTAAATCTTCACTATTTGTAAATATTTAAATTTTTGTAAATGTCACTATTTTAAAAATCTTACATCTATACACATTTTTACATCACAGTGTTCATTAAATGATCTCCAAGCTCTCATTATGGGAGTCTAGTATTATTTATTCAACACCTGATTTGTCAAATCAGTTCTTAATGATACTAAATATGCTGTTGATGAGTTGATGATGGAATTTAACTAATCCATGTGCTGGCTTCAAACTAGCTCACAAAATATCAAAATGAGAAATCCTTGTTCCTTTCCACTGTATTTATGTTAATCTATATCTGTTCAAATGTAATCTGAAGTTCTCACTCTTATTGCAGAGATTAATGATTTTAAATAACTTGCCTAAAACCTTACCATAGCACAGTACAGTACAGTATTACATTTTTTATTTAACAATAGCCTGAGACGTTTGAGACATAGCCAACATTTTTTTATGTACTATGCATAAATGCAAGGAAATTATATAATAGAGACATTTGACTCTCTCGTTCTATCTTTTCTTTCCTCCATCTTACCCAACTACCCGTCACCTTTACACTCCATGAGGTAGTTCCAAACATGAGGTGATCCACCAGTCTCAACCTGCTGTGACTGATTGTACCTTACCCTGTGCCCATTTGGGCAGTATGCCCTTGTGGCCTGTGCTGGCACTCTGAACTGGAGCCCTGTGCCTGACAGGCTCTGCCATCACACACTGACCTGTTTGAACAGCTGGATGGCCTGGCAGCACCTGTCTCTAGGGATTAGCATGCTGGCACCACAGGCCATACAGGGCCACACTGCGTGCACTGACAGACTGAACATAACAGACTGTCAGACCCAGATCTCATCTATGTGCATTTATGTGGGTGTACATGCACCTGTGTGTATGTGTGTCTGAGAGTGTGTGTGTATACTTACAGACAGAATAAAGCAGTGTGTTTTGTGTATGTGCTCTAGCCAATATAACACAGTCCAGTAACTGATAATATTGATTGATCTAATTTAATACGGTGAAAACTAAGCAGATTAAGACTGGCATATAACACTGTCAGTTGTCAACGATGAATGCTCAAGTAATCAAAAATATGTTCTTGTTATTATGAAATCTCTTGAGCTCAAATAAGCAGCATAAACTCAAAATAAATATTCTGATGCGGTGTGGAATTTCTCTGGATTTTAGTAGTACTTTTCTTAACTATCAGTTCAGCCTGTATTGCTGCTATACCGCCGGCTTAGCAGTTTCATAAAACAATTTTAGCTGCTAACGCTAAATGCATGTAACAAAATTATACAACAGCTGTCAGGTATAGCTGGTACATGAGGAAGAGAATACTATTGACTATGTTGTTACAAAGGCACCTGTCAAGAGGTAGGGTATGTTAGGCAGCAAGTGAACAGTCAGTTTTTGAAGTTAATGTGATGGAAGCAGAAAAAATGGACAAGTGTAAGTGTAAAGGTCTTGACAACGACCAAAAGTGCTCCAAGGAAGGACAATTGATGAACTGGCGGCAGCGTCATGGCCACCCAAGGCTCACTAATGGAGGCTACACCTCACAACATACAGGTCTTGGTGCCTTCAAAGACCTTGCGAAGTCAATTCCTCAGATTGTCAGAGCTGTTTTGGTGGCACAGTGGGGACCTACACATAATTGCGGAGTGTTTTAATGTTAAGGCTGATCTGTGTAAACTATATGGGGATGATGTATATATGTGTGACAGCTTCTCAGCTTCCCTAGATCTGTTCATACCCATTGTAGTGATTCTGTTCCAGTGACTAATGCAGCGCTACAGAAAATAGGACTGCCATCTGCAAATACATCTGAAACACTAGGACTAGGACATACTATAAATAATTATATGCACTGGTTTGTTTTCTGCACAAACTATGGGTCATTTAAAGCTTCTGAGAACTCTACACCAATTCTCACCACATTTTCTTAATTGCACACCAAACTGTGATGCAGGGTACTTGTACTGACAACAGTAAATTCAAAAACAGAAGCATGGTCAGGTCTACACATGTGGCCATGATAAAAGTATGGTTGAGCGACTGCACGCGCTCCCATTCCATGTGCACGTTTTGGCTGCTGGACTTGTTTATGCTTTGCATTATTCACGACAGCTGTGGTGTTGTTTATGGAAGAACACTGGAGCTTGCTCATTCCTTTTGGCAGAGGTGTGTCCGTTAGCTGCTTTCTGTTAAATAATTCACTGAACCCAAGCACGATGTGCAAGTTAAAGGCAACACTTGAAAGCCTGACATATTCACCCACATAATTTCAAACCGTGAGATAAGTGGGGAAAATGTAGCCTGGGTCAGAAGGAATAAACAAACATATACTTTATTAAATATTATCAAACGGAAAAGCTTGGCGAGCTGCTAGTATTTCAAAGAAATGTGGATGGCCTTGGTGCGCCTGCCCTCCAGGAGGTGAAGTGTGCTTGTGTGAGTGTGGTGTCTGGGTCATGTTTTCGCGTGACCAGGTCTGGGGAATCTTTCCCAGCATGCACTGAAAGGGTGGGACAGACAACATATTGCAGACGTTTCATTGGTACTGTGTATGAGTGTGTCTGAGTTGTATGCAATTTGTCAGTTGCGTAGTTATACTATTAGATAAAAAAAGACAGGAGCTATTAAAACCAGCTGTAATCTCTTCATAATTGGAATACAGTTAATGATATCAGTTATCAGGAGACTGCTTTGTTAATGATGTAACAGTTTGCAGAGTACCCTACACACAAACTTGTGCACTCAAGTGAAGAAAAGTGGAGCATGGACTAGGGTTGGGTAGCATCCACTTTGTCTCTAAATAAT